>NC_134359.1:272291960-272372883 GCF_048569485.1 Anomaloglossus baeobatrachus
ACCTCATCTGAGAGCAGCATAATGTAGGGAAAGAGATCCTGAATCCAATGATGTATCACTTAGATTACTGGGTGCAGCCGTTCTGACTCAATCAAAATTTTTAGATTTACCAATACAACAGAGCTGAGAAAGCTGTCCCCGCCCACACTAGGATCTCCATAGAGATTGTACATTCAGAAGAGGGGACGTGCCAGACTGCTGTGCACATGACATTGTAGTTAGAGCAATGAGAAGGGTCTTGCTGCTTGAACAAACATGGAAAATAAACAGTTGGACCTTGACAATACAGGCATTAAAGAATTCTCAGTGTTAACCCTTGCAGCATGTGGTCTTCAGCTTACAAAGCATAAACCTGCTAACCGATTCCCTTTTTTAAAAGAGAGGCTGTGATACCAAGAGCCACTGTTCTGGCTCGTTAAGGAGGATTGTGAACAGCCCCTCTCCCCACGACTTCATATGCCAGGGTTGATGAGATAGATGGATCAGAGAGCTTTCAGATGAGAGTGAAACCGTGGTCGAGCATGTGCACCATTGCTCTATTAATGTCAGGCATTTTGAGACCCCTGTTCTTGGTTTGGTGGGGATTCCGATGGAGAGACACCCAGTGATTATATATTTATGTCCTTAAGGATATTTATGGAAGTATACAGCAGCTGTAGGCTTATACTCTGGAAGAACTATCTTGAACAGATGATATTAAAGAGAATGTCAGGTGATTTTGTAGTACTGTACAATATTAATGTTATCTTTAAATAGGGCTTAAGGGGACCTTTCAGGATGTGTAGTTTATTTGTTTTATTGCTCTATGTTATCCTGTTATGTTGTTGTAAGCGCCTGTGTGATGTAGCAACTTGTCAAGTGTATGTAAATATAAACTGCATATTGTAAGATGAGAGCTTATTAAGGAGACCTTTCAGGATCAGTAAGTTTTATTGTTCTACCTTATCCTGTTATCTTGTTGTAAGCTCCATGGAATTCAGTGTCTCTTGCACTCTAGTCAAGTGTATGTAAATAAAATTTGCAAATTCACTGGTCCCCCACCCACCTCCCAGTGCATTCACTTTCACTGCTGAGAGGTAGCTGGGAGTATGGGTGGGGGCAGCAGTGGAAATTACTATCACTGCTGAGAGGTGGGAGGGAGTATAGGTGCCAATTACTATCACTGCTGAGAGGTGGGAGGTAGTATGGGTGCCCATTACGATCACTGATGCCAGCACTGAGAGGTGGGAGGAGGGAGCAGTGCTCTATTGAGTTCTTAAATAAATCCTCATCCCCTGCTTGATGAAGAATTTTCTACACGGTCTTCTTCAATACTGATGAAGGACTTAAGGCCACGTTACACGCTACGATATATCGGGCGATATGTCGTCGGGGTCACGTCGTAAGTGACGCACATCCGGCATCGTTTGACATATCGTAGCGTGTGACAGCTATAAGCAACGGTGAACAAGCAAAAATACTCACCTTCTCGTTCGTCGTTGACACGTCGTTCATTTTCTAAATCTCGGTAAATTCCTGGATGCAGGTTGTTCGTCGTCCCTGAGGCAGCACACACCGCTCCGTGTGACACCCCAGGGACGATTAACACAGCTTACCTGCGTCCCGTCGGCAATGCAGAAGGAAGGAGGTGGGCGGGATGTTACGTCCCGCTCATCTCCGCCCCTCGGCTTCTATTGGGCGGCCACTGTGTGACGTCTCGGTAACGCCGAACGTCCCTCCCACTCCAGGAAGTGGATGTTCGCCGCCCACAGCGAGGTCGTTTGGAAGGTAAGTACGTGTGACGGGGGTTATTGACTTTGTGCGACACGGGCAACAAATTGCCCGTGCTGCACAAACGATGGGGGCGGATGCGATCGCACGACACATCGACACTTGTAAAGCAGCCTTTACTCTCGGACACTCATAATCTTACAATATACAGTTTGTATTTACATACACTTGACAAGTGAACACATCACACAGGAGCTTACAACAAGATAACAGGATAACATAGAGCAATAAAACTTACTGATCCTGAAAGGTCTCCTTAAGATAACATTAGCATTGTACTAGAAAATCATCTGACAGATAAATATAACATTAGTATTGTACTAGAAAATCACCTGACAGATTCCCTTTAACTATTACAGGTTATATTGTTGTCTGTATTGTATAACCTTTCAGATTTGTTAGTTCTTCCTGTA
Organism: Anomaloglossus baeobatrachus; assembly: GCF_048569485.1. NCBI lineage: Eukaryota > Metazoa > Chordata > Amphibia > Anura > Aromobatidae > Anomaloglossus > Anomaloglossus baeobatrachus. The sequence goes on from NC_134359.1 coordinate 272,294,144, forward strand.
ATGCTCCATGTTGATGTAGAGGATAATGATTACCGTATGTACCATGTAAATAGTTCATAATTCCACAGTGGATATATACTGATAATTCTGCTGAAAGTGGAAATTTGCAACAATGATAATGTATTTAGTGGAAATATCCTTGTAAGGAGTTAACTTTAGGAATAAAATGGATTCAACTTGTATCCATGTGTATCCTTACCGCCTTGGATTTCAGGAGCTCTGCTTATTTTCAGTGAATGGAAAACGTAATTTTACTTTGAGGACGGCGGTCTGTCTGTCTTTATGGTCACAAAAGGCACCCGGCTTCTGAAAGTAAATGCCCGTTCACTGACAAAAAGCAGAGATCTCGAAGTGTTTTGATGCTGATGATCACATCACACCCACCTTTTAATGTAACCTGTCAATCATCTACATAGATTCTTTAGGATTATCAGGGTCATGTCCCAGTTTTAATATTTGCCTTGTATTCTTTTTATTAAGGTCATAATTGTAGCACTGCGATCGATCGTAGAGATCTGGGTTCTCTTAGGCTTGTGCACTCGATGCAGAAGTTTCTGCACCAAATCTGCATCTCCTGGCACGAAAAACTGTGCAAAAATGTGCGTTTTTCCACAATTTGCGATCCGTTTTGCAGCTTTTTTATGGATTTTTTTTATTGCTTTTAAGGCCCGTCTCACACGTCAGTGAAAAACAGTGACTTTTTTCACTGGCGTGTAAAACACGCACATGTCCCTGCGTGTGCTGTGATTCACGGCACACGTGGGTTGTCTAAGTGCAATCCGGGCTCCGTTATCCGTGGCCCGTGATTGCACTTAGAAATCAACTCACCTGCGCCCGCTCCCGCTGTCCATGGTGCTGATCGCTCCCGCGACGCAGCATCCGGCCGGCGCTGACCCCCGCAGCAGCTGCTTCCGGGTCGGCTGTGTCGCGCATCATGAATATGCGCGACAGTAATCAGCCAGCTCAGAAGCAGCAGGGAGAACGGGCTGCAGAGGACAAAGCTGGACGCCGGGTGAGTTAAAATGTTTATTATTTTAAATGCACGTTTTTTTCTAAACGTGTTTCACGGACCACACCACTGCGTGGTCCGTGGAACATCAGTGATGCCAGAAAATAATGGACATGTCTCCATGCAGCAATCACGCACACGCTGGTACGCTGCACAGAGACACGTGCAGTGAAAAATCACTGACGTGTGAGCAGACCCATTCATTATAATGGGTCTGCGTATGTCAGTGATTCTGGTACGTTTAAAAAAAAAAAAGCACAAACGTCCCAGAATCACTGACGTGTGAAAGGGGCCTTAATGTAAAAATGCAGAAATAATTGACCCGCTGCAGATTTTTTTCAGTAACTAAATCTGCAGGGGAAAAATCCTGAACGTGGGCACAACACTTCAGGATTCTCATTGACTTTGCTGGCATAAGGATTTCCTTGCAGATTTGTGAAAATCTGCAAGAATAGACACAGTGAAAACACAATGTGTGCACACAGCCTTCATTCCTGTGCACATACTGCTGTTTTTGATGCATTTTTTTTTTTTTTTTATTTATCTGCATGCCTCTCCTAAAGCCAGCAAAGCCTGAGATTGCTGAAGTCCTGTGCCAACGTTGCATGTTTTTCCTTGCAAATTTGGTGCAGATTTTGATGCAGAAAAAAATCTGCAGCATGTCAATTGTTGGGGCGTATTTTCTTGCGTTTTTTTTAGCCCTTCCACACAAAACCAGACAAAAAACTGTTGTTTTTGGTGCGTTTTTCTGCCAGAAGGTGCAGAAAATGTCTGCACCAAATCTGCAGTGTGTGCACATAGCCCTACAGACTCAGAATACTAGTGACCGATGGCTTAACTTGAATTTAACGGAGCGCCTTCCATTTTCGGAATTTTATACAGATCTGTCCCTAAAAGTCTTCTCTAAGCTGCAGAGATCGGTCATGTGATTGTTATTGATTTGTCTGATTGGCTGAGAATTTAAAGCAGGGGAGGGCTTATGTGTCGAGCTAATTTCCAGTCCCCTGAGGATCTCTATAGTGCGTATAATTGTACTATTAGGACACAATTTTGGGCTGAGTTAGACTGGTTCGCATTAAACTATACATTCAGTAAATGTTGACTTTTTTTGAGCAGGGCACTAGTCACCCATTTTCCCTGCTATAATAATATCGCTATGACTATTCATTTTGCCTTTGACGTAATGGGAATAAACACCAGATCCATATTTCCAGTGCCTGTGCCCGGCTTCTGTGTATGATTCTCTCCCTTATTTGTTAATTCACCAGTCCACGAGCTGTGCTTAATGTCTTTTGACAGCCCGAGCATTGCCTTGCCTGTCATGCCAAACCTTTAGCAGGTCCTTTAATCACGGCTCGGTGGACACACCAGGCTGTGCCGTCATCTCTCTAGAGAATAAATCCTTTTTTATGTTAAGGAGGTCACCCGAATGCAGACATTATGTGGAGTTGTGCGAATATTGTAAAACTACCGGTGGGGGATAAGATGTCATGGGAACCCCACTCCCATCATCCACCCCCGTTCTGAGATTCTCTAGGATAATTAATTTTTTATTTGCTACATTATTTCTGCTCTCACTGTATTGTTTCTTCCATAGACTAAGTGAGTTTCATTAGTCTGCAAGGTCAATTGCTGACACTGGCAAGGGCGTACGTCCCATATACTCTGCCTGCACAACTACTATGGGACCTAGTAAAATGGGTGGGCATTAGTCAGATTAGCCGAAGAGACCCTAAAAGTAGTATGGATATGTAAGGGAGTCTTTGATCACAGTCCCCCAAAAAGTGGGTGGAATGGTCACACTGGCCTGCTGTCCTCAATGGAGAACAAAAATTTCCCTCTCGCTCTTTGTCGCCGGCTCTGTCGCGCTCTTTGTCGCCGGCTCTTGTCTCTCGCTCTTTGTCGCCGGCTCTTGTCTCTCGCTCTTTGTCGCCGGCTCTTGTCTCTCGCTCTTTGTCGCCGGCTCTTGTCTCTCGCTCTTTGTCGCCGGCTCTTGTCTCTCGCTCTTTGTCGCCGGCTCTTGTCTCTCGCTCTTTGTCGCCGGCTCTTGTCTCTCGCTCTTTGTCGCCGGCTCTTGTCTCTCGCTCTTTGTCGCCGGCTCTTGTCTCTCGCTCTTTGTCGCCGGCTCTTGTCTCTCGCTCTTTGTCGCCGGCTCTTGTCTCTCGCTCTTTGTCGCCGGCTCTTGTCTCTCGCTCTTTGTCGCCGGCTCTTGTCTCTCGCTCTTTGTCGCCGGCTCTTGTCTCTCGCTCTTTGTCGCCGGCTCTTGTCTCTCGCTCTTTGTCGCCGGCTCTTGTCTCTCGCTCTTTGTCGCCGGCTCTTGTCTCTCGCTCTTTGTCGCCGGCTCTTGTCTCTCGCTCTTTGTCGCCGGCTCTTGTCTCTCGCTCTTTGTCGCCGGCTCTTGTCTCTCGCTCTTTGTCGCCGGCTCTTGTCTCTCGCTCTTTGTCGCCGGCTCTTGTCTCTCGCTCTTTGTCGCCGGCTCTTGTCTCTCGCTCTTTGTCGCCGGCTCTTGTCTCTCGCTCTTTGTCGCCGGCTCTTGTCTCTCGCTCTTTGTCGCCGGCTCTTGTCTCTCGCTCTTTGTCGCCGGCTCTTGTCTCTCGCTCTTTGTCGCCGGCTCTTGTGTCGCGCGCTTCTGTCGCCGGCTCTTGTGTCGCGCGCTTCTGTCGCCGGCTCTTGTGTCGCGCGCTTCTGTCGCCGGCTCTTGTGTCGCGCGCTTCTGTCGCCGGCTCTTGTGTCGCGCGCTTCTGTCGCCGGCTCTTGTGTCGCGCGCTTCTGTCGCCGGCTCTGTGTCGTGCGCTTCTGTCGCGCACTTTGTCGCCGGCTCTCTCGCTCTTTCGCTTTTGCCTTTTTCTCTTGCTTGCTTTTTCTTTCTTCCTCTCGCTCTTTCTTGCTCGCGTGCTGGCTTTCTTTTGCTCACTTGTTTTTTTGTTTCTTAAAATTTTTATATGAATCTGAATGATTTAGAGGGCGACATTACTTTGCTGGTGACCAGGCAGCTCTATTGTATGTGACCCAGCTTTCGTATATACCAATGTATTGCCTAAAAGGCAGGATACAGTGGATGACCTGTGGATCTACATCTTATCCCACAAACCCTGAAACACTGTCATGGCCCCCTCCCTCCTTCCGCTATTAAGTGCAAATCACCCCTTTCCTAAAGTAAATTGCCTGAGTTTTGACGTCATTGCTCGCACAATGGTTCCAGAATGAATTTGCACATCTTGTAAATGGAGTGTCTCTTGCTAATGGGGGTGTTAAGTGAATTCGAGGGTAAAATATTCCTCTTATATATATTTTTTTCTAACCAAGCAGATATGTGGTCGGAAGGAAAGTCCATTAAAATGAGAGAGAGGGAAGGGTGTGGGATAAATAATGCATTGAAATAGCAGAGTGCCCTCCCACCCCAGTGAGCAAATATTGATGGTACCCCTGACGAGCGGGTATCTGATCTGGAAATTATAACCTCATGAGGCTTTCTTGCAGACTCCCCATGGCGAGATGGGTTAATTATTGTGGAGTGTTTACCAGGAAGTCTGACATTGTGAATAATGGGCATGTCTGGAAGCAGCCGAGCTGTCAGAAAGGTGGCACTTTATGGTTGGGAAGCAGCTCGCAGAGAATTGGGCTGTCATTTCCTGCAATATGCTTAAGACTTGAACGTGGGCCTCAGATATTGTGCTTCGTGCACTCTATGTGCAAGCTGCTTCGTAGACGGCCATATTGTTGTGATGATAAAGCCGCTTTTATTAATGAGATTTTTAAGCAGGGGTGCACTGCTCCCTCCTGTTTGGCAGTGAGTAAAAATCAGATGAAGAAATGGCCTTTGCCAATAACAACCAATCACAGCTCAGCTTTCATTTCTCCAGAGCCCTTTAGGAAATGTAAGCGGAGTTCTGATTGGTTGCTATGGGAGACGATGCCAGTATTGAGGCCTAGTGTGTTTGACAGGCAGTCCATGACCAACTGAATGATTAATTGAAAACTGTACCAATTCTTTTAGACCCTACCTGATCTCTGATCATGGAACTCAGTGGTTGTATGGGATAGAAGGTGTTACTTGGTGACCATGCATCCCATAATGCCTATTGCGACTTGATTTACCTTGAGCATTTTGGAGTAGATTTATAGAGGATGGAAAATCCTTTTTAAATTGAATTTTCCCTCCATAAGGGTTAAATTAAACCCTGACATGTCGTTGTGGGTGTTTTTTTAATATATCGATTTCCCATTAAATAATTTGAGCCAGTTTTCCTACATTTTGCCATTCCCAAAAGAGACTGAATGGGTGTGATGTGATCTTACATAGTCTGACAAATGGGTGTTAAAATTTCCCTAGTCAATGGGGCAATATCAAGTTTTTCTTATACATTTCCAGGAGGAATAACGGAGGAACAGAACAGTTTTAAGAAAAAAAATGCTGAAGACGTATTAATACAAGTATTTAATAAAATAGACAAGATCATAGAACCAACTAGTCCTTCTTAGGCCCTGTGCACACGCTGCGTTTTTTTTTTTTTCTTCTTAATTCCACAGCAAAATCTGCATATATATGTCTGTCTCTCTGCGCCCCCGTCTCTCTGCGCCCCGTCTCTCTGCGCCCCCGTCTCTCTGCGCCCCCGTCTCTCTGCGCCCCCGTCTCTCTGCGCCCCCCCTTTTTTCTGCATCAAATCTGCAGCATGGTTTCATAGCCTTAAAGTAGCAGATGATCTTAACATGGATCCACTTTTCCATGAATCTGTGCAAGTAAAATCTCAAGTGGTTTATTTGATTTGCCACTGATTGTCACCTTTTCGGTAATGGTGCTCAAATTTGTGCATGTGGTTTTTCCCTTTACTAGGCGTCGTAGGATCTTCATTTCCCATTGCACCCGCATAGAGGATATTATACAGTAGTAGTGAGCAGTGTAGCTGTGAATCCAGCTCTCAGCTGAAATACTGTCTGCTCGTATTGGTTACTTTATCTAATATATAAAGGGGTGTGTGTGTGTGTGTGTGTGTGTGTGTGTGTGTGTGTGTGTGTGTGTGTGTGTGTGTGTGTGTGTGTGTGTGTGTGTGTGTGTGTGTGTGTGTGTGTGTGTGTCCGGGATTGGCATCTGCACCGTCGCAGCTACAGCCACAAAATTTTGCACAGACACTCCATGTGACTCAGGGAACGTCGGACTATGTTTGAAAATGTAACCCCACGCTTTACAGTTACACTCCAAAAATCCTACCTCCGTTAAACTGAATGGAGGTGGGAGCTATAGGTTATTAATCGCAACTGTTAGTGATTGCTATAGGACCAAAATAAACTGTTAGTATAAGAAGCTTATGTGTGAGGTAGTAAGATGTCGGTGGGGAAGACGGATAGAGAAAGACAGACATACAGACACAGACAGACGCGGAAAGAGACAGAGACAGACCGGGCAAAGAGACAGACCGACATATACACACACATCGAGACAGAGACATAGACACAGACAGACACGGAAAGAGACAGACAGAGAGACAGAGACTGGGAGAGAGACAGAGGGACAGAGAGAGTCCCTGCATAGCTTCTGACTTGCACCATATTGTCATGAGCTGTCAGTGCTGCAGCTTTGTGTTTTTCTTCTTAGTTTTCAGGGGGCTCTTCATCACAAAACAGAAAAGTTCCAAATTTATCTCATGAGGGCACCTGTTCTTGCTTCCTGTTTTGAAGAACAAAACTAGAAAACTTCCTTTATATGGGGGGTACAGACTCGCAAAGAAGATTCTTTGTGTACGCCGTTTCGCCATTGTAGTATTTTCGTGACACTATTCCCCACCCCCCCACCCAAAGAAAAATCTGCGTCGGTATGAACGGCAACGATTATCTCCAATTGGTCATGATTAAGTCAGATTATCCTTGAAAGCCGAGGTGTATTTTGAGTGGTAGATGTGTATTGCTTCATTCTTCCTGCTTGCTGACAGTGAATGGAAAAACTATTCAGAAACTACAATCATGGCCTAAAACATTTTTGACTCGCACAGATAAAGTGGAATTTTATTAAATGGCTCATTGTCATTTCAGCAAACTTTGTATGAATTAATAGTAAAAGTGAATATAAAATATATTTTTTATTTTTTAAATATATCAATTAAATCTGCTTCTTTCTCCACTTCTGAGCCACATCTCCTCATCTTCTCCCCCTACCTGTTGACTTATCTCATCATTCACTTTGAAAAACTTGTAAAATTCTGTTGGTCAAAACAACACATTGAGATCTTGTTGAGGAATCTAAAAAGCACAGACACGTAATAGAAAGCACCAGCACAGGTTTGTAAGCATCTGTGCTTCTTAGATTCCTCAACAAGATCTCAGTGCGTCTTTTTACCAGTTTTTCAAAGTGAGTGATGACATAAGACAACAGGTGAGAGGTGATGTGGCTCAGAAGTGGAGAAAAAAGCTGATTTAATTGATATATTGCACAATTTTGTTATCAACAGTACTGAACAGTGAAGCTGTGAATCCAGCTCTCTGAGGGCAGATAAAACACTTACTAGAAAGCAGCAACACAGGTCTAAGTGTTTTATCTGACCTTAGAGAGCTGGATTCACGGCTTCACTGTTCAGTACTGTTAATAAGAAAGTGTGTAATATATCAATTAAATCAGCTTCTTTCTCCACTTCTGAGCCACATCTCCCACCGGTTATCTTATGTCATCATTCACTTTCAAAAACTGGTAAAATTCTCTTGGTCAAAACAAGACACACTGAGATCTTGTTGAGGAATCTAAGAAGCACGGACCTGTTCTGCTGCTTTCTAGTAAGTGCTTTATCTGACATCAGAGCTGGATTCATAGGTACACTCCTCAGGACTGTTGATAAGAAATTGTGTAATATATCAATGAAATTAGCTTCTTTCTCCACTTCTGAGCCACGTCTCCTCTCCATCTTCCCCTACCTGTTGCGTTATCTCCTCATTCACTTTTTATGGTCAAAACAAGGCACACAGATCTTGTTGAAGAATCTAAGAAACACAGGCACTTACTAGAAAGCAGCAACACAGGTCTGGCTGTTTTTATACAGGTCTGTAAGTGCCTGTGCTTCTTAGATTCTTCAACAAGATCTGTGTGTGTCTTGTTTTGATCGTGATAAAGTTATTGAGGAGATAGCTCAACAGGTAGGGGGAGATGAGGAGGAGATGTGGCTCAGAAGTGGAGAAAGAAGCTGATTTAATTTATATATTACACAATTTCTTATCAACTGTACTGAGGACTGTAACTGTGAATCCAGCTCTGAGGTCACATAAAACACAGACCTGTGTTGCTGCTTTCTAGTAAGTGTTTTATCTGACCTCAGAGAGCTGGATTCACAGCTTCACTGCTCAGTACTGCTGTAAAATGTCCCTCCTGCTGCTGCTTATAAACATGTATTACATAGAGACAGGAGAGCAGGAATCCTTCATGTCTGGGAGACTTCAATACATATCCACCCACTAGCTCAGAGACAACTGAACATGAGAGTGAGAACCCGCAAAGTGAATAACACCTGCATAAAGTGGATTTTTTTTTTTCCGTTGCTCATTTTTCTTTCTTTTACTCCTTTCTAAATTTTTTCCTTACGTCACACGGTGGTTTTATACAGGGGCGAGCTGCCCAGATGTACTTGCGTGCTTCCTCTGACCCCTGCTTTCAGTCCACGTGAACTCTGTAGCATCAATGACACTACTGTACTTACTCATGAGAAATAATATTGTTAAATCAGAAAAGGCTATTTTTTTTATAAAGGGGGGGGGGCTTCAATTTGCTTTGACTAACATGATTTTCAGGCCTCCCTCCCACTACCGCCCGGACATTTATCTTTCGGGTTCTTTATTTCATTCATGCTATCTCGGGAATGGAGCTGCGTATCTGTAAATCGGGCCCGCCTAAGTATAACTCTAGGCATCCTCCGCCAGGCTTTATCTTTGTCACCATCACGTTGCGGATCTCTTCAGCCCCCCCCTCCTCGTTGCACCCTCACCGCTTCCTCTTATATGTAATAAAGAAGCGTGAATGCTACAGGAATGAGCAAAAAGCTACTCATAGAAAAGGCCGTACCTGTACACACTGGAAGGGCACCGCCACCTTACTGTGTACCTAGAGGATGAATTAAACCTTTATTCTGGGGTCCCTGGGTATCTATCTGTGACGCCCTGGACCCTTAACTAACTAACTAACAACACACACACACACACCCTCCCCCGGTTAGGTGACATTAGTCAACCAAAAATCCTTGTTGCCTCCCTCCAGGGTCTATCTTTCTAAAAAGGGTTCTTCCCATGTTCATGAATTGGTATTTTTGGATAGAGCTTGTAAATGTGAGCAACTTTGCCCTTTACTGTGTATTTAAAATTTGTAGGCTTTTTTAAGATACTAACACTTTTTTTTGTTTACAGCTCTTTTTGAAAACTGAACAGAAGATGCAAAGTGTTTACATGCTCTTTGCGATTGAGCTTGTAAGCGCTGTATTGAAGCTGTCCCTGATCACTGGAGTGCGCTGTTTATTTCCTAATCCCAGATCAGGTTCGGCACAGTGCCTATAAGCTAGACAGCAGCGGTGGTCGGTCTCCTAGGCAAACGAGCTGTAAACAGTAGAAAAATATTAATACCTCAAGAACATATGCAAACTTGAGCAGTAAATTGCAAAAGTGCGTGTTTTTACAAGCTCTATCCAACAATATCCATATATGAAGATGGGGAATACCCCTTTAAGTCTTTTATTGAATTGAATGGCAAATCTGTCCGTTTTAGGTCATGATGTTTAGGCATAATCAGGGACATATGCAATGCACAGGGGTTGTCGTTTAACATTCCCTGAAATAAGATGCAACTTGAAAACATTTTTGACTTGTACCTTGCGGCCTTGAATGGGCATAAATGTGCCTAAACAAATGTGACTGGACCACGCCGATAAATAGTGGGGAAACTTGCCCCGTTTTGGGCCTTTGTTTTGGCGGCATGCACTCAGCTGCACAGTTTGGTCCCTTTCTCACCATTCCAAATTAAATGCCCATTGGATCCCATCACCATTTTAAGGATGCCCCCGTAGCTAGAGCCAAGAGCATTATTAGTAGTGCAGCAATACTTAATTTTCCCTGTTTGCTGTCAGTGAATAGAAACATATTGTTTATAAAAAGGTTTTTTTTGTTTTTTTGGAGGGGGGAGGTTTGCCTGTTTTTGGCCTTTTGCCCGTTTTTGGCCCTTTTGCCCGTTTTTGGCCCTTTTGCCTGTTTTGTTTGGCCTTTTTGCCCGTTTTGTTTGGCCTTTTTGCCCGTTTTGTTTGGCCTTTTTGCCCGTTTTGTTTGGCCTTTTTGCCCGTTTTGTTTGGCCTTTTTGCCCGTTTTGTTTGGCCTTTTTGCCCGTTTTGTTTGGCCTTTTTGCCCGTTTTGTTTGGCCTTTTTGCCCGTTTTGTTTGGCCTTTTTGCCCGTTTTGTTTGGCCTTTTTGCACCTTTTTTTTGCCTTTTTGCACGGTTTTGTTGGCCTTTTTGCCCGTTTTTTTGGCCTTTTTGCACGGTTTCGGCCTTTTGCTCGTTTTTACGTTGTGTTGCTGATTTTTAAAAACGTGGCAAAATCATTGCATTTTTCCAAATGTGATTTTGCTGCATTTTACAGCCTCACGTTTATTGCAGGGAAGGAGGTTCTGTCGCCTTAAAATGTCTAATTAAAGTGTCTAGTCACATCTTGGGCAGATGGCCATAAAAATCAAGGACACCCTTCAAGGTTGTTGCTATAGCAGGTGGTAATAAATTAGTAGATGCCATTAAGGTACAGCGGCATTAATAGATAGCACGGCCCTCTATATAGAGGGAAATGTGGGGTGGGGGGGATCTTCATTGATCTGCATCTGGCTGACCTGCTGATCCGAACAGCTTGTAAAATGGAAGCAATTAGTTTCCGAGACGTAATGATAAATGCCTGCTAGGTAAATTGAGCATGCCCGATGAGTCTTAGATGGGGCAGAGATAGGATCTGATCATGTTGTACTATTCTCATTCATGCGAAATCTCGAAACCCTACACGATCCAGAACAACATACTGTGAAATTGATCTAGGCTGCAATAGTCTTGACATAGGAACGCCCCACCTCCCCCCAAAAAAGTGATATTTTTTGCCATGTTTTCTCTTAATGTGTCTTTAGCCTTCCAACTTTTGTATCGGTAGATAGTATTTCAGTCCCTGCCTTTTTTATTATTGAACACCCCTGAGCATCCTAGACACGCCCCTTTTTATGCAAATATGCTGAAGAGCCATCTTTGTTCCTCATGGGCGGAACAGATAGGAAGCGGTTGTACCCCTAGATATTATTTCAGTCCCTGCCTTTTTTTTGTTCTTTGAAACACCCTTGAGCATACTAAACACACCCCTTTTTATGCAAATGAGCCATCTTTGTTCCTCATGGGCGGGACAGATGGGAAGTTTTGTGAATGTGGCTGATCACAATGACTTTGGGATGTGTCGGTAATTCTCTAGAAAATTCTCTGGAGAAATGTCATCAATCTTGTCCCCGTGAATGATTTTCTTCGAAGATTTCTTTCCGTGTTGAACATCTTTTCTTCTTGCAGTCATTTATAATCCATATTTTTCAGCCTGGCGGATTTTAAGGCGTTGAGAAAGAACCTGATGAAAGTAAAATAAGATGAGTAATGGCCGGCCACTGAATATAATCAAGATAAAAGTAACGCAGGTGTATGGAAGAAGGATGATTTGGTCGGGTTCAATAGAAACGTTCATCCCGAGCTCCCTGATTCATAAACAGTATGTCAGGCCTGCAGTAAAAATATAGATATGGATCTACCATAGACAATAATTATGCTTTGCCACTTGGAAGTAGAAACCGGGTATGGCCATTTTTTGTCATCGGTCGAGCTCCTCATCAATGAGTTATTAGCCCTTTTAATAAGGTTGTCCAAGATTAGTGAAAAATAGCTGCTTTGTTAGAAAAACAGCGCCTCACCTGACCACAGGTTGTTTGTGGTATTGCAGTTCATCACTACCTAGGTGGATATAGAGATGATTCTGGCAGACGTCAGCCATGTTATCCTAATCCTGTACAACCCCTTAAAGGGGCTGACTACTGGGAGGTTTACACATGCCAAAAATATAGTTCCCACTTCTATGGAATATAGTATATGGAAGTTTTTGTGTCTTTTTTTTTTTTTTTTTCCAGATCTAAAAAAGGTTCTTCCCAACATTTAAATAGCTTGTGGATCCAATAGGGCCCCCATCAATGACGAGACTGTGGCTGTGAAATGTCCCCCGTAATAGAGCGGTGACCACGGTGCCCTAATCTGAGACGTCCTCCGTTCTCTGTGGTATTGCCAGCTATAGCCGAGCCCTTGAACCCAAAGTATTGGGTCGGTGGTTATCTGGTTCTGTTGTGTTCACACTGCATCTTTTTTGTGGTGGTCAAAAATGTGTCCGTTTTTCATGTAGAAGATGGCTATTGTAAATGTGAAGCTTCTTTTGCTAGTGTTTTACATTTCTTTTTGGGGGGGTAGCATGAAGAAAACGCTATTTTTCTTCTGTGCTAAAAGAAAAAAGTGTCAAAAAAGAGCACAAAACAGTGGAAAAAGATGCAGTGTGAACACACTCGTAGGGTTTGTGCAAATTGAGGTTTTGGGTTTGTTTGTTTTTTGTTTGCTGTGGTTTTGTAGTGGAAAGTGAGCAGAAACGTTTTTGTAGAGTTTTGCATCTTTGAGGACGATTTGGAATGTTCCATTTTCTGTTTATGCTCCAAAAATTCCTAAATTCCCCTCTGTGTATGTTCACATGTTGCTTTTTTTTTCTGCGGCAAAAACTGCTTTCTAGGCAGTAAAAAAAAAAGAAAAAAAGCTGCTTCCATTTTTGCCGCCCCATGCTTTTGCCGCCCCATGCTTTTGCCGCCCCATGCTTTTGCCGCCCCATGCTTTTGCCGCCCCATGCTTTTGCCGCCCCATGCTTTTGCCGCCCCATGCTTTTGCCGCCCCATGCTTTTGCCGCCCCATGCTTTTGCCGCCCCATGCTTTTGTCGCCCCATGCTTTTGCCGCCCCATGCTTTTGCCGCCCCATGCTTTTGCCGCCCCATGCTTTTGCCGCCCCATGCTTTTGCCGCCCCATGCTTTTGCCGCCCCATGCTTTTGCCGCCCCATGCTTTTGCCGCCCCATGCTTTTGCCGCCCCATGCTTTTGCCGCCCCATGCTTTTGCCGCCCCATGCTTTTGCCGCCCCATGCTTTTGCCGCCCCATGCTTTTGCCGCCCCATGCTTTTGCCGCCCCATGCTTTTGCCGCCCCATGCTTTTGCCGCCCCATGCTTTTGCCGCCCCATGCTTTTGCCGCCCCATGCTTTTGCCGCCCCATGCTTTTGCCGCCCCATGCTTTTGCCGCCCCATGCTTTTGCCGCCCCATGCTTTTGCCGCCCCATGCTTTTGCCGCCCCATGCTTTTGCCGCCCCATGCTTTTGCCGCCCCATGCTTTTGCCGCCCCATGCTTTTGCCGCCCCATGCTTTTGCCGCCCCATGCTTTTGCCGCCCCATGCTTTTGCCGCCCCATGCTTTTGCCGCCCCATGCTTTTGCCGCCCCATGCTTTTGCCGCCCCATGCTTTTGCCGCCCCATGCTTTTGCCGCCCCATGCTTTTGCCGCCCCATGCTTTTGCCGCCCCATGCTTTTGCCGCCCCATGCTTTTGCCGCCCCATGCCTTTGCCGCCCCATGCCTTTGCCGCCCCATGCCTTTGCCGCCCCATGCCTTTGCCGCCCCATGCCTTTGCCGCCCCATGCCTTTGCCGCCCCATGCCTTTTGCCGTCCCATGTTTTTTGCCGCCCTACGCTTTTTTTTTTGCGCGTTTGTTTTGAGGGTTTTTGTTTTTTTTTTTGTTTTTTTTTTTGCTTTTATTGGGGCCATTATGTCTATAGTATATGTTGAAAAAAAGTTAGTTTCATTCACCAGAAAAGCAGCAAAAACACAGCTGCGTTTTTGCAAATATTGCTTTCAATGGTGTAAAAAGCTGCCAAAACCCTGAAAGAAATGACACGCTGCTTCTTCAAAAAAAAAAAACCGCAGCAGTTTTCCATTTCATTCAAGAAACAAAATTGAAGTGTGTGAAATCTCATAGCTTTTGCTGGTGCTGTAAAAAGCCGCTTTTAACTGGCATAAAACTCATAAAAAACACATGCAAAAAAAAAGCTGCAAAACGCAACGTGTGAACATAGCCTTAGTTTGCATATATCTTGCGTCAATACTAACTTTTTGTATTTTTTGGAGCAGAAATGCAAATCCTCATCAAAAAGTCACATTTTCATGTTTTAACGAGTTTTATATTTTTTTGAGAAATATTTGGAGAGTTTCTGTTATATAAATATTAATCTTCCAGTTTACAGGACCACAGTAGGGGTTAAAAGTGCCCAAATATTGTCCAAATATTCAAAATTAAGCCCTACCCCGAAAATAAGCTCTAGTCCATTTTTCGGGCCAAAAAGTAATATAAGACAGCATCTTATTTTCGGAGAAACACGGTGTGACAGCTTAAGTTTGGCTTCAGGTCGATCCTAAATTTGGCAGTGACCTAATTTAAAGGGAACCTGTCACCAGATTTGGCGACTATAAGCTGCGGCCACCACCATTCTACGGTAACATACTGTATATAAGAGCCCAGGCCGCTGTGTAGAACGTAAATAACACATTATAATACCTAAAGGTCGCTCCAGTGCAGACTGGTCGGATGGGTGTCTCCATTCTCCGGTATCTGCTCCTCCTCTTTTGGCCATCTTTGTCCTCCTTCTCCTGAAGCCTGGGTGCATGATGCGTCCTACGCCATCGACACTAGCCGGCATTGAGGTCCTGCACATGTGCACTACAATACTTTGATCTGCCCTGTTCAGGACCTCAATGCCAGTTACTGTGGATGACGTAGGACGCTTCATGTGTCTGACGCCCCTGCGGCTTCAGTCGCCACAGAGTACTATACCTCACTTAAGGTGCAGTATTCATCTCGGGTAAGGAGGGGGTTAATCACCAGTGTTTCCACATTCCACATTACATAGAGTTTAGGTGGCTTCTCACAGGGGACTGGACTAGGGTAGGCTGGGGGTGGCCATCACGAGGCATGGGACTTTCCCGGCCACAAGGACAACCACCTTTGGGCGGGCACCACTTGGGTAGTAGGAGCAACCTGGACACAATAGTCAGTCATGTCGGGACTGCAGTTCTGGCAACACGACACCACTTTCTTCCTTCTTTTCTTCACGGGGCCCGAGGCTCAGCCCGGGTTCCTCACTTCTGAAGGGACATCCCTTAGGAAAGGACACTTTCAAGCACCGGTGGCAATCTCTAACTTATCCGGGATCGGCTGGAGCCCAACATGGTGGCGACCGGCACCTCCCAGGCAACCCACGGACAGGGAGTAAAGACCTGGAACCACGACTACTGTGTCTGCCCTTCATTGCCGGTGCCGTTGTCCCGCGCTTTGGCGCCAACGGCCACTACTACTTCCATCATCTTCCCTGGGGCCTAGCTTCACCTGTGAAAAGCTGAACGATCCTAGCTGCGACATCATCCACCCCAGAGGACAGCGACCGCAGCGGCGGCTAATCCCTGGCCGCATACCACAGGTGGTGTCACGAGTAGAGTTGAGCGGATCGGTTATAATCCGGGTCCGACGGATCCGGATTGGGTTGCCGCCAAAATCCGGATCCGATCCGGAATCCGCGGCTATGTAAATGAATGGGGAGTCGGATGAGGGACACGAGAGGGAAAAAAAAAAAAAAAAGATCCGGATCGTGCACCCCGAATCCCGGGTAGTGGTCGGACTCGGATCGGACCCTCGAACCGTGCGGATCCGGATTTTTCAGATCCGGGTCGGCCAGTCTGCACTGTACTGACTGTTTAGGTGAGTATTATAAGGTTAATATTTACATTCTACACAGCGGCCTGAGCTCTTATATACAGCATTCTAACATACTGTATATAAGATCCCACTGGTGGTGGCCGCAGCTTATAGGCCCCAAATCTGGTGACAGATTCCCTTTTAAGTCTGTGCAGTATGGAGGGGTAGTCTGCTGTATAGCATAGGAAAAGTTCTTGATTTCTCGCCTTACGCTTGTAGTCACCTGGAGGCGGTGTGGCTGGCGATGGAGGCTAGCATTAGCCCCTTTGGCTGTATCACTTGCCCAGCAGTTGCATTAATCCCTCTTAAGCCGCTGCTCTTTAATTGAGGCCACGTGTAACAGAAGCCGCGGTGACACCAGGGCGCAGCTCCCTGCATTTTGTCTGCCATTGTACACCAGCCACTCATTTAGATCTGCGTCTCAGGTGACTCGAATGCTTTTTTTTTTCCCCCCCCTTCCTTCTAATTTCACGCATGGCCCACCAACTTAATCCAGAACTAATTAATTCTTGAGCCTTCCCACGAAGTGGCGACACGTGCGCCCGATCGCCGGGAGAGCCGCCTCTATTTTGCACATTTAATTAGCTGTATTAAGGTCATTATTTCCCGTGTCATCACGATCTGTCCAAAGGGTTAAACCTCATTTCTCGACTTGACCGACTTTGCGTATAATGAAATTCTTTGTCTGATGAATGTGTATTCATCAGAATTCGTGTTTGTTTTCTGGGCGTTTAGTATTTGCAATGGTTGTATCTAATTTCACCTTTCTTTCTTATACAGCGCCACCCTCGCCCATAGGCTAGGTGGGGTACTGCAGTTTACCCTTTATATCTTATATGCTGCCGTGCTGCAATACCAAACGCAGCCTCTGAACAAGAGTGGCACTGTATATGGAAGCTCTTACTACCCCTTTTAAATAGATGCCAGAAATGGCTCCACTCCTGTCCACATGTGGTACTGCAGCGCAGCACCATCCATATAGAAGTTGTCCTATAAGTCACTTCTAGACCTCTGTAGTCCTTAAAGGGGTGTTTCCACTTAACAAATCATCTTGAGTACTTTGCAGTGAGACCTCTTGCTTGGCCATTGCTACGTTCTCGCGTTATATGGGGGTCCATGTTAGGGGCCTCCATCCATAGGACCACAGTGGCATGTCTTGTCGACTTGTCCTAAATATCCCAGATTTAAGTACCCCTTTTAAAGGGTCCTAAACACATGAGTTGTCCCACCGCTGAGGCTGTGTATCAATCTTTGTGGTACAGCCACGTTTTGTGGTTTACTATGTGGCCCAAGCTCCCCATTGACCGCAATTGGCCATCGCAGTGGGCGACATGTTGGCTGCATGTGGACTCGCGCTTTAAAGGGGTATTACTATCTTCAAGATTCTATCCCAATATGTAGAAGGTGTAATAACTCCAATTACAAATGAAGTATAGTTCTCCTAATTAGCATTGTCTCTTACCTCATATGCAGGGCATTGCAGCTTCAGTATCCATGGTTATGTCCAATTACAAATGTAGTATAGTTCTCCTAATTAGCAATGTCTCTTACCTCATATGCAGGGCATTGCAGCTTCGGTATCCATGGTTACATCCAATTAGAAATGTAGTATAGTTCTACTAATTAGCAATGTCTCTTACCTCATGAGCAGGGCATTGCAGCTTCGGTATCCATGGTTACATCCAATTAGAAATGTAGTATAGTTCTACTAATTAGCAATGTCTCTTACCTCATGAGCAGGGCATTGCAGCTTCGGTATCCATGGTTACATCCAATTAGAAATGTAGTATAGTTCTCCTAATTAGCAATGTCTCTTACCTCATGAGCAGGGCATTGCAGCTTCGGTATCCATGGTTACATCCAATTAAAAATGTAGTATAGTTCTCCTAATTAGCAATGTCTCTTACCTCATGAGCAGGGCATTGCAGCTTTGGTATCCATGGTTACATCCAATTAGAAATGTAGTATAGTTCTCCTAATTAGCAATGTCTCTTACCTCATGAGCAGGGCATTGCAGCTTCGGTATCCATGGTTACATCCAATTAGAAATGTAGTATAGTTCTCCTAATTAGCAATGTCTCTTACCTCATGAGCAGGGCATTGCAGCTTCGGTATCCATGGTTACATCCAATTAGAAATGTAGTATAGTTCTCCTAATTAGCAATGTCTCTTACCTCATATGCAGGGCATTGCAGCTCCGGTATCCATGGTTACATCCAATCATATAGTGAAAGTGTTCGTTGCCGTAACCACGGATATTTACCCTGTAATGCCCTGCACATGAGGTAAGCGACATACGGTAGCTAATCAGGAAAACTATACTACATTTCTAATTGGAGGTATTTGCTAATATTATACCTACTACATTGTGGGATTGAATTTTGGAGATGTGAATACCCCTCTAATGCTTTGTTAGGTCCTTTTGAACACCCAAAACTGGTTAATTTTTTTTTTTTTTCCCCTGATTCTCATTTTTTTGGCATGTAAAGCTAGAAGCAATCTATTTTTCTGTCCTTGGAGTGGTGGTCCGGGGCAGCCCACTACCTCTTCAGGAGGTGATCGCCGCTGATGACGCTGCCCACCCTTGTACCAGCCGGGAGACATTCATTGTTGGCAGGAGTGTGCATGCACGACGTCATCCGCACGCTCAGAAGTGAGAGGTGTCTGGAAACCCAAGGAAATGCAAGTTATTGATGTCCACGGGGACCAACATGAGCGTAAAGGAAAGGCCCACTGACCATCTAATGTGACATCGTCGAGGAAAAAGGGTCACATTTTAATGCTGATTCCTTTTTTTTTTGTTCTCTTGGTATATAACATATCTCTGGAAAGGACTAGAAGGTATTAACTCTGCTTTCCCCATTACAAACACATGCACGCTCGGCCGAACTGAGCGTTCATATGTATGGGGAGGCGAGAAAGATGATGTTTGGACAGATTTCGGCCTCACTTCAGTCTCAATTTTTAGACATGGAGCGATACACATTACATAGCGTTTGGATGAAACCTGTCAAGTTCAGGGACATGGAGCAATAGCCTAATTTGTATGGGGGGTGGTATACGAGCCTCAAGGTGCGGCACTGGCCTCTACTGACCAATCTGATAATGGATTGGCAAATGTTTGTGGCATATAATCTACGTCATATGTTTGGGTCACGTCGCGGGGGCTAGGACTGGGGGCCCGTCACAAGGAGGGGGATGGGGTTCTGGGCCTAAAGTTACGGCACTGGCCTCTACTGACCAATCAAATAATGGATTGGCAAAGGTTTGTGGCGTATGATTTACATCATATAGTTATATCCCGTCGCAGGGGTTGGGGCCTGATGCAGAGGCTAGGTCTGGGCCTGTCGCAGGGGTTTGGGCCTGATGCAGAGGCTAGGTCTGGGACTGTCGCAGGGGTTTGGGCCTGATGCAGAGGCTAGGTCTGGGCCTGTTGCAGAGGCTAGGTGTGGGACTGTCGGAGGCTAGGTGTGGGCCTGTAGCAGGGGTTAGGGCCTATTGCAGAGGCTAGGTCTGGGCCTGTCGCAGGGGTTAGGGCCTGTTGCAGAGGCTAGGTCTGGGCCTGTCGCAGGGGTTAGGGCCTGTTGCAGAGGCTAGGTGTGGGACTGTCGCAGGGGTTAGGGCCTGTTGCAGAGGCTAGGTGTGGGCCTGTAGCAGGGGTTAGGGCCTATTGCAGAGGCTAGGTCTGGGCCTGTCGCAGGGGTTAGGACCTGTTGCAGAGGCTAGGTCTGGGCCTGTCGCAGGGGTTAGGGCCTGTTGCAGAGGCTAGGTGTGGGACTGTCGCAGGGGTTAGGGCCTGTTGCAGAGGCTAGGTCTGGGTCTGTCGCAGGGGTTAGGGCCTGTTGCAGAGGCTAGGTCTGGGCCTGTAGCAGGGGTTAGGGCCTGTTGCAGAGGCTAGGTCTGGGTCTGTCGCAGGGGTTAGGGCCTGTTGCAGAGGCTAGGTCTGGGCCTGTCGCAGGGGTTTGGGCCTGATGCAGAGGCTAGGTCTGGGCCTGTAGCAGGGGTTAGGGCCTGTTGCAGAGGCTAGGTCTGGGCCTGTCGCAGGGGTTTGGGCCTGATGCAGAGGCTAGGTCTGGGTCTGTCGCAGGGGTTTGGGCCTGATGCAGAGGCTAGGTCTGGGCCTGTCGCAGGGGTTGGGGCCTGATGCAGAGGCTAGGTCTGGGCCTGTCGCAGGGGTTAGGGCCTGTTGCAGAGGCTAGGTCTGGGTCTGTCGCAGGGGTTGGGGCCTGATGCAGAGGCTAGGTCTGGGCCTGTAGCAGGGGTTAGGGCCTGTTGCAGAGGCTAGGTCTGGGTCTGTCGCAGGTGTTAGGGCCTGTTGCAGAGGCTAGGTGTGGGCCTGTCGCAGGGGTTAGGGCCTGTTGCAGAGGCTAGGTCTGGGTCTGTCGCAGGGGTTAGGGCCTGTTGCAGAGGCTAGGTGTGGGCCTGTCGCAGGGGTTTGGGCCTGTTGCAGAGGCTAGGTCTGGGTCTGTCGCAGGTGTTAGGGCCTGTTGCAGAGGCTAGGTCTGGGCCTGTCGCAGGGGTTAGGGCCTGTTGCAGAGGCTAGGTCTGGGCCTGTCGCAGGGGTTTGGGCCTGTTGCAGAGGCTAGGTCTGGGACTGTCGCAGGGGTTAGGGCCTGTTGCAGAGGCTAGGTCTGGGACTGTCGCAGGGGTTAGGGCCTGTTGCAGAGGCTAGGTCTGGGACTGTCGCAGGGGTTAGGGCCTGTTGCAGAGGCTAGGTCTGGGTCTGTCGCAGGGGTTTGGGCCTGTTGCAGAGGCTAGGTCTGGGCCTGTCGCAGGGGTTAGGGCCTGTTGCAGAGGCTAGGTCTGGGTCTGTCGCAGGTGTTGGGACCTGTTGCAGAGGCTAGGGCTGGGTCTGTCGCAGGGGTTAGGACCTGTTGCAGAGGCTAGGTCTGGGCCTGTCGCAGGGGTTAGGGCCTGTTGCAGAGGCTAGGTGTGGGACTGTCGCAGGGGTTAGGGCCTGTTGCAGAGGCTAGGTCTGGGACTGTCGCAGGGGTTAGGGCCTGTTGCAGAGGCTAGGTCTGGGACTGTCGCAGGGGTTAGGGCCTGTTGCAGAGGCTAGGTCTGGGTCTGTCGCAGGGGTTTGGGCCTGTTGCAGAGGCTAGGTCTGGGCCTGTCGCAGGGGTTAGGGCCTGTTGCAGAGGCTAGGTCTGGGTCTGTCGCAGGTGTTGGGACCTGTTGCAGAGGCTAGGTCTGGGCCTGTCGCAGGGGTTAGGACCTGTTGCAGAGGCTAGGTCTGGGCCTGTCGCAGGGGTTAGGGCCTGTTGCAGAGGCTAGGTGTGGGACTGTCGCAGGGGTTAGGGCCTGTTGCAGAGGCTAGGTCTGGGTCTGTCGCAGGGGTTAGGGCCTGTTGCAGAGGCTAGGTCTGGGCCTGTAGCAGGGGTTAGGGCCTGTTGCAGAGGCTAGGTCTGGGTCTGTCGCAGGGGTTAGGGCCTGTTGCAGAGGCTAGGTCTGGGCCTGTCGCAGGGGTTTGGGCCTGATGCAGAGGCTAGGTCTGGGCCTGTAGCAGGGGTTAGGGCCTGTTGCAGAGGCTAGGTCTGGGCCTGTCGCAGGGGTTTGGGCCTGATGCAGAGGCTAGGTCTGGGTCTGTCGCAGGGGTTTGGGCCTGATGCAGAGGCTAGGTCTGGGCCTGTCGCAGGGGTTGGGGCCTGATGCAGAGGCTAGGTCTGGGCCTGTCGCAGGGGTTAGGGCCTGTTGCAGAGGCTAGGTCTGGGTCTGTCGCAGGGGTTGGGGCCTGATGCAGAGGCTAGGTCTGGGCCTGTAGCAGGGGTTAGGGCCTGTTGCAGAGGCTAGGTCTGGGTCTGTCGCAGGTGTTAGGGCCTGTTGCAGAGGCTAGGTGTGGGCCTGTCGCAGGGGTTAGGGCCTGTTGCAGAGGCTAGGTCTGGGTCTGTCGCAGGGGTTAGGGCCTGTTGCAGAGGCTAGGTGTGGGCCTGTCGCAGGGGTTTGGGCCTGTTGCAGAGGCTAGGTCTGGGTCTGTCGCAGGTGTTAGGGCCTGTTGCAGAGGCTAGGTCTGGGCCTGTCGCAGGGGTTAGGGCCTGTTGCAGAGGCTAGGTCTGGGCCTGTCGCAGGGGTTTGGGCCTGTTGCAGAGGCTAGGTCTGGGACTGTCGCAGGGGTTAGGGCCTGTTGCAGAGGCTAGGTCTGGGACTGTCGCAGGGGTTAGGGCCTGTTGCAGAGGCTAGGTCTGGGACTGTCGCAGGGGTTAGGGCCTGTTGCAGAGGCTAGGTCTGGGTCTGTCGCAGGGGTTTGGGCCTGTTGCAGAGGCTAGGTCTGGGCCTGTCGCAGGGGTTAGGGCCTGTTGCAGAGGCTAGGTCTGGGTCTGTCGCAGGTGTTGGGACCTGTTGCAGAGGCTAGGGCTGGGTCTGTCGCAGGTGTTAGGGCCTGATGCAGAGGCTAGGTCTGGGCCTGTCGCAGGGGTTTGGGCCTGTTGCAGAGGCTAGGTCTGGGACTGTCGCAGGGGTTAGGGCCTGTTGCAGAGGCTAGGTCTGGGACTGTCGCAGGGGTTAGGGCCTGTTGCAGAGGCTAGGTCTGGGCCTGTCGCAGGGGTTTGGGCCTGTTGCAGAGGCTAGGTCTGGGCCTGTCGCAGGGGTTAGGGCCTGTTGCAGAGGCTAGGTCTGGGCCTGTCGCAGGGGTTTGGGCCTGTTGCAGAGGCTAGGTCTGGGCCTGTCGCAGGGGTTAGGGCCTGTTGCAGAGGCTAGGTCTGGGCCTGTCGCAGGGGTTTGGGCCTGTTGCAGAGGCTAGGTCTGGGCCTGTCGCAGGGGTTAGGGCCTGTTGCAGAGGCTAGGTCTGGGACTGTCGCAGGGGTTAGGGCCTGTTGCAGAGGCTAGGTCTGGGACTGTCGCAGGGGTTAGGGCCTGTTGCAGAGGCTAGGTCTGGGTCTGTCGCAGGGGTTTGGGCCTGTTGCAGAGGCTAGGTCTGGGCCTGTCGCAGGGGTTTGGGCCTGTTGCAGAGGCTAGGTCTGGGTCTGTTGCAGGGGTTTGGGCCTGATGCAGAGGCTAGGTCTGGGTCTGTCGCAGGGGTTAGGGCCTGTTGCAGAGGCTAGGTCTGGGCCTGTCGCAGGGGTTGGGGCCTGATGCAGAGGCTAGGGCTGGGCCTGTCGCAGGGGTTAGGGCCTGTTGCAGAGGCTAGGTCTGGGCCTGTCGCAGAGGTTAGGACCTGTTGCAGAGGCTAGGTCTGGGTCTGTCGCAGGGGTTTGGGCCTGTTGCAGAGGCTAGGTCTGGGTCTGTCGCAGGGGTTTGGGCCTGTTGCAGAGGCTAGGTCTGGGTCTGTCGCAGGTGTTTGGGCCTGTTGCAGAGGCTAGGTCTGGGTCTGTCGCAGGGGTTGGGGCCTGTTGCAGAGGCTAGGGCTGGGCCTGTCGCAGGGGTTGGGGCCTGTTGCAGAGGCTAGGGCTGGGCCTGTCGCAGGGGTTGGGGCCTGTTGCAGAGGCTAGGGCTGGGTCTGTCGCAGGGGTTGGGGCCTGATGCAGAGGCTAGGTCTGGGTCTGTCGCAGGGGTTAGGGCCTGTTGCAGAGGCTAGGTCTGGGTCTGTCGCAGGGGTTGGGGCCTGATGCAGAGGCTAGGTCTGGGTCTGTCGCAGGGGTTTGGGCCTGTTGCAGAGGCTAGGGCTGGGTCTGTCGCAGGGGTTGGGGCCTGATGCAGAGGCTAGGGCTGGGCCTGTCGCAGGGGTTGGGGCCTGTTGCAGAGGCTAGGTCTGGGTCTGTCGCAGGGGTTGGGGCCTGTTGCAGAGGCTAGGTGTGGGTCTGTCGCAGGGGTTTGGGCCTGTTGCAGAGGCTAGGGCTGGGTCTGTCGCAGGGGTTGGGGCCTGATGCAGAGGCTAGGGCTGGGCCTGTCGCAGGGGTTGGGGCCTGATGCAGAGGCTAGGTCTGGGTCTGTCGCAGGGGTTAGGGCCTGTTGCAGAGGCTAGGTCTGGGTCTGTCGCAGGGGTTGGGGCCTGATGCAGAGGCTAGGTCTGGGTCTGTCGCAGGGGTTTGGGCCTGTTGCAGAGGCTAGGGCTGGGTCTGTCGCAGGGGTTGGGGCCTGATGCAGAGGCTAGGTCTGGGTCTGTCGCAGGGGTTTGGGCCTGTTGCAGAGGCTAGGGCTGGGTCTGTCGCAGGGGTTGGGGCCTGATGCAGAGGCTAGGGCTGGGCCTGTCGCAGGGGTTGGGGCCTGTTGCAGAGGCTAGGTCTGGGTCTGTCGCAGGGGTTGGGGCCTGTTGCAGAGGCTAGGTGTGGGTCTGTCGCAGGGGTTTGGGCCTGTTGCAGAGGCTAGGGCTGGGTCTGTCGCAGGGGTTGGGGCCTGATGCAGAGGCTAGGGCTGGGCCTGTCGCAGGGGTTGGGGCCTGATGCAGAGGCTAGGTCTGGGTCTGTCGCAGGGGTTAGGGCCTGTTGCAGAGGCTAGGTCTGGGTCTGTCGCAGGGGTTGGGGCCTGATGCAGAGGCTAGGTCTGGGTCTGTCGCAGGGGTTTGGGCCTGTTGCAGAGGCTAGGGCTGGGTCTGTCGCAGGGGTTGGGGCCTGATGCAGAGCCTAGGTCTGGGTCTGTCGCAGGGGTTTGGGCCTGTTGCAGAGGCTAGGGCTGGGTCTGTCGCAGGGGTTGGGGCCTGATGCAGAGCCTAGGTCTGGGACTGTCGCAGGGGTTGGGGCCTGTTGCAGAGGCTAGGTCTGGGTCTGTCGCAGGTGTTAGGGCCTGTTGCAGAGGCTAGGTCTGGGTCTGTCGCAGGGGTTAGGGCCTGTTGCAGAGGCTAGGGCTGGGTCTGTCGCAGGGGTTGGGGCCTGATGCAGAGCCTAGGTCTGGGTCTGTCGCAGGGGTTTGGGCCTGTTGCAGAGGCTAGGGCTGGGTCTGTCGCAGGGGTTGGGGCCTGATGCAGAGCCTAGGGCTGGGCCTGTCGCAGGGGTTGGGGCCTGTTGCAGAGGCTAGGTCTGGGTCTGTCGCAGGGGTTGGGGCCTGTTGCAGAGGCTAGGTGTGGGTCTGTCGCAGGGGTTTGGGCCTGTTGCAGAGGCTAGGGCTGGGTCTGTCGCAGGGGTTGGGGCCTGATGCAGAGGCTAGGGCTGGGCCTGTCGCAGGGGTTGGGGCCTGATGCAGAGGCTAGGTCTGGGTCTGTCGCAGGGGTTAGGGCCTGTTGCAGAGGCTAGGTCTGGGTCTGTCGCAGGGGTTGGGGCCTGATGCAGAGGCTAGGTCTGGGTCTGTCGCAGGGGTTTGGGCCTGTTGCAGAGGCTAGGGCTGGGTCTGTCGCAGGGGTTGGGGCCTGATGCAGAGCCTAGGTCTGGGTCTGTCGCAGGGGTTTGGGCCTGTTGCAGAGGCTAGGGCTGGGTCTGTCGCAGGGGTTGGGGCCTGATGCAGAGCCTAGGTCTGGGACTGTCGCAGGGGTTGGGGCCTGTTGCAGAGGCTAGGTCTGGGTCTGTCGCAGGTGTTAGGGCCTGTTGCAGAGGCTAGGTCTGGGTCTGTCGCAGGGGTTAGGGCCTGTTGCAGAGGCTAGGGCTGGGTCTGTCGCAGGGGTTGGGGCCTGATGCAGAGCCTAGGTCTGGGTCTGTCGCAGGGGTTTGGGCCTGTTGCAGAGGCTAGGGCTGGGTCTGTCGCAGGGGTTGGGGCCTGATGCAGAGCCTAGGTCTGGGACTGTCGCAGGGGTTGGGGCCTGTTGCAGAGGCTAGGTCTGGGTCTGTCGCAGGTGTTAGGGCCTGTTGCAGAGGCT
Organism: Anomaloglossus baeobatrachus; assembly: GCF_048569485.1. NCBI lineage: Eukaryota > Metazoa > Chordata > Amphibia > Anura > Aromobatidae > Anomaloglossus > Anomaloglossus baeobatrachus. The sequence goes on from NC_134359.1 coordinate 272,319,651, forward strand.
AGGTCTGGGTCTGTCGCAGGGGTTAGGGCCTGGGCCCGAGTTCAGTCTGTCATTTCCTTTTTCTCCTCAAGAAATGTCTCTGCGCTCAGTAGATAGTGGCCATACGTTTGCCTCCTCACATGCCGGGAAGCTCGCCCTCGTTTATTAATAGTCTTCACTTTCTCTGTATTCTGCAGACGAGTTCTAGAAATGCTCAGCCTTGCAGAATCCATTGTCATTCAGTTCCTTTTTTTTTTTCCCCTTTATTTCATTTTTTGAGAGGGGGAATCACTACTTTGTCAGACTTTCATTCCGATGTTGAAATGTATCCGTACGGCCGCGGTGAAATAAAGGCTTAGTATAGCGGGTCTTATTTTTCTTGAGGTGTCGGTCCGTCAGCCGCGGTTGGCGGAACGTGTTGTGTTCAGTGTCGCGTTACCTCCTTACCACGTACAAATTCTATTAACACTTTTTCGCCGAGTTCCTCGTTTCTTAGTAGGACGGCGTTCTATCGCTGAAGTGCGCGGCTTCTCGTCCATGGAAATTTGCTCTGTCAAATTTCTAAAGATTCGACTCTGTAGTCAGACAGGTCCCCAAAAAGATGAAGAGGGGATTAATCGTGCTGTCAAGAGTATAGCTGTAGAGTAGAAAAAAAACAAAAGATGGCGCGGGGCGAACTAGTGATCATGAAGTGGGTCACCTTCCAGATGTCATGGAGGCCTTAAAGGGTTGGTTCATCTTGTATGTTAAGAATTATCTTCTTTCAGGAAAATCGGGAGTAACAAAAGAAAATAAAAAAAAGCATAAAAAAAACCCCCTAAGCTTTACTTACCCTCCACTGTCTAATCACAAAATGGACCGCGAAGACCTTAAAGACACGGGTAGCAGTATTCTACATTATTATTAGTGTTGTGTCCACATAGTACATAGAGCGCTATGTTTATACCGAAAACATACAATTAATGCCTACAAAATAGAAAAATAATCATCCAAAAATACAAGGAGGTATCCCTGCCTCGCCCACGCATGTGTTTGTACTTATTGCGACCTCCAGATGCTGTGTATCAGGCCTAGTCGTGGGCACTTGCCTTTCAGCAAAGATGAGTCTGATCTGACTTTTCAGGAGAAGGGGAAAAAATTGCCAACATCTGTGCAACAAAAAACAAATGTATAACGGTGATCCCTACTGCTGTGTTTTTCCAAAAATAATACACTTACGGTACTTTTTTGCCCCGAAAAAAAGTGCTAGGGCTTATTTTTGAGTAAACACTATACTATATTGGGGGTAAGTTTATCCCCCAGTAAAGCAGACCCCCCTTCCCAGGATTATCATACCAGACCCTGAACGTCTGCGTGGCTCCCAGGTCCTCCTGCGATCCTTGGTGGACGCTCCCAACAGGTATGTTCCACACAATCCTCTCCTGCTTGTGGCCGACACACTCACATACATCAGATCGCGCACACACACTCACCACATCCAGCGAGACCTATTGCTTCCGGTCTGCAGGGAAAGATTGGACGCAGTGCAGTTCTCGTGCGTCCCACCGCACTGTGTCCCACCATTCTCTGCCAGCCAGAAGCCATCAGTATCACCGTGTGTGTGTGTGTGTGTGTGTGTGTGTGTGTGTGTGTGTGTGTGTGTGTGTGTGTGTGTGTGTGTGTGTGTGTGCGCGAGATCTAATGTGTAATTGTGTGCTCGATCTGATATATATGTGTGTGTGTCTGTGTGTGTTCCACTGCACTGTTCGGCGTCTGGTGAGTTTGATTGTGGGGTCTTCGGGCCTTTTCCCTCTTCGGGCCTTTTCCCTCTTCGGGCCTTTTCCCTCTTCGGGCCTTTTCCCTCTTCGGGCCTTTTCCCTCTTCGGGCCTTTTCCCTCTTCGGGCCTTTTCCCTCTTCGGGCCTTTTCCCTCTTCGGGCCTTTTCCCTCTTCGGGCCTTTTCCCTCTTCGGGCCTTTTTCCCTCTTCGGGCCTTTTTCCCTCTTCGGGCCTTTTTCCCTCTTCGGGCCTTTTTCTCTCTTCGGGCCTTTTTCTCTCTTCGGGTCTTTTTCTCTCTTCGGGTCTTTTTCTCTCTTCGGGTCTTTTTCTCTCTTCGGGTCTTTTTCTCTCTTCGGGCCTTTTTCTCTCTTCGGGCCTTTTTCTCTCTTCGGGCCTTTTTCTCTCTTCGGGCCTTTTTCTCTCTTCGGGCCTTTTTCTCTCTTCGGGCCTTTTTCTCTCTTCGGGCCTTTTTCTCTCTTCGGGCCTTTTTCTCTCTTCGGGCCTTTTTCTCTCTTCGGGCCTTTTTCTCTCTTCGGGCCTTTTTCTCTCTTCGGGCCTTTTTCTCTCTTCGGGCCTTTTTCTCTCTTCGGGCCTTTTTCTCTCTTCGGGCCTTTTTCTCTCTTCGGGCCTTTTTCTCTCTTCGGGCCTTTTTCTCTCTTCGGGCCTTTTTCTCTCTTCGGGCCTTTTTCTCTCTTCGGGCCTTTTTCTCTCTTCGGGCCTTTTTCTCTCTTCGGGCCTTTTTCTCTCTTCGGGCCTTTTTCTCTCTTCGGGCCTTTTTCTCTCTTCGGGCCTTTTTCTCTCTTCGGGCCTTTTTCTCTCTTAGGGCCTTTTTCTCTCTTAGGGCCTTTTTCTCTCTTCGGGCCTTTTTCTCTCTTCGGGCCTTTTTCTCTCTTTGGGCCTTTTTCTCTCTTCGGGACTTTTTCCCTCTCTTTGGCTGGTGTCTGCTTTCTATATTGAAGTGCCCTGCAGTATTCTTTAACTTAGCTGAATGGACGCTTCATTTTTAAACCGCGACTAGGGTTTATTTTTGGGGTAGGGCTTATTTTTGGATAAACACTGTAGTAGATCCCTATCCCTTTCTCACACCGGATCATGCGGTTGGCAGGAAAAGCTCGATTAAAATACTGTAGTAAGAACTTTGGAACATGTGAATTTTTCGTTTTCTCAATCACTCGCTTTCCAGCACGTCACACGCGGGAATTGAGGATAAGTGGAGATGTTGTCGGCGCGCTCACCGCTCACTCATACGTAAGTGTTTTTAAGTGTAGATACATTTTGGGAACAAAAGCAGATACCTCTGTAATTACCGATAATCTGCCGGTGACTCATGAAAAGCTCCTGCAATTTAGTCACTTTTTTCTATTTCAGAGCTGCGTTTCCATGCTGTGGACTGATCTTTAAAGTGTGAGTGATAGCTGGGACTTGTGGTCCCCGCCGGGGTTTGAGTCTAGTTCTTGCTGTGATGCCATTTATCTACCTGCTGTGTGATCAGAGCCCATCTGCACGAAGCAGAAACCGTGCCAGGTTGGGGGCCGCTGATGGGAACACGACACTGATTTACTCCCAGAAACCACACCACATTTGGCCATGTCTGTTATTTTAGTTCTTACCTGTATGAGTGAGCTACAATTTTAGACATCACTGTGTGTATTGTCCCTGTACTGTGACATCACTGTGTGTATTATCCCTGTACTGTGACATCACTGTGTGTATTATCCCTGTACTGTGACATCACTGTGTGTATTATCCCTGTACTGTGACATCACTGTGTGTATTATCCCTGTACTGTGACATCACTGTGTGTATTATCCCTGTACTGTGACATCACTGTGTATTACCCCTGTACTGTGACATCACTGTGTGTATTACCCCTGTACTGTGACATCGCTGTGTGTATTATATCTGTACTGTGACATCGCTGTGTGTATTACCCCTGTACTGTGACATCGCTGTGTGTATTACCCCTGTACTGTGACATCACTGTGTGCATTACCCCTGTATTGTGACATCCCTGTGTGTATTACCCCTGTACTGTGACATCCCTGTGTGTATTACCCCTGTACTGTGACATCACTGTGTGCATTATCCCTGTACTGTGACATCACTGTGTGTATTATCCCTGTACTGTGACATCACTGTGTGTGTTACCCCTGTACTGTGACTGTGTGTATTACCCCTGTACTGTGACATCACTGTGTGTATTACCCCTGTACTGTGACATCACTGTGTGTGTTACCCCTGTACTGTGACATCACTGTGTGTATTACCCCTGTACTGTGACATCGCTGTGTGTATTACCCCTGTACTGTGACATCGCTGTGTGTATTACTCCTGTACTGTGACATCACTGTGTGTATTACCCCTGTACTGTGACATCACTGTGTGTATTATCCCTGTACTGTGACATTACTGTGTGTATTATCCCTGTACTGTGACATCGCTGTGTATTATCCCTGTACTGTGACATCACTGTGTGCATTATCCCCTGTACTGTGACATCACTGTGTGCATTATCCCCTGTACTGTGACATCACTGTGTGTATTATCCCTGTACTGTGACATCACTGTGTGTATTATCCCTGTACTGTGACATCACTGTGTGCATTATCCCTGTACTGTGACATCACTGTGTGTATTACCCCTGTACTGTGACATCACTGTGTGTATTATCCCTGTACTGTGACATCACTGTGTGTATTATCCCTGTACTGTGACATCACTGTGTGCATTATCCCCTGTACTGTGACATCACTGTGTGTATTATCCCTGTACTGTGACATCACTGTGTGTATTATCCCTGTACTGTGACATTACTGTGTGTATTATCCCTGTACTGTGACATCGCTGTGTATTATCCCTGTACTGTGACATCACTGTGTGCATTATCCCCTGTACTGTGACATCACTGTGTGCATTATCCCCTGTACTGTGACATCACTGTGTGTATTATCCCTGTACTGTGACATCACTGTGTGTATTATCCCTGTACTGTGACATCACTGTGTGCATTATCCCCTGTACTGTGACATCACTGTGTGTATTATCCCTGTACTGTGACATCACTGTGTGTATTATCCCTGTGCTGTGACATCACTGTTGTATTATCCCCTGTACTGTAACATCACTGTGTGCATTATCCCCTGTACTGTGACATCACTGTGTGTATTATCCCTGTTCTGTGACATCACTGTGTGTATTATCCCCTGTACTGTGACATCACTGTGTGTATTATCCCTGTTCTGTGACATCACTGTGTGTATTATCCCTGTACTGTGACATCACTGTGTGTATTATCCCCTGTACTGTAACATCACTGTGTGCATTATCCCCTGTACTGTGACATCACTGTGTGTATTATCCCTGTTCTGTGACATCACTGTGTGTATTATCCCTGTACTGTGACATCACTGTGTGCATTATCCCTGTACTGTGACATCACTGTGTGCATTATCCCCTGTACTGTGACATCACTGTGTGTATTATCCCTGTACTGTGACATCACTGTGTGCATTATCCCCTGTACTGTGACATCACTGTGTGCATTATCCCCTGTACTGTGACATCACTGTGTGTATTATCCCTGTACTGTGACATCACTGTGTGTATTATCCCTGTACTGTGACATCACTGTGTGCATTATCCCCTGTACTGTGACATCACTGTGTGTATTATCCCTGTACTGTGACATCACTGTGTGCATTATCCCCTGTACTGTGACATCACTGTATTTAAACTGTGCCATCAGGTGTCCTTATCCTTTTAAGTCTTAATCCTGTAATTTTGTGATGGACGCCGCACGTAAGTCAAGTAAAACCCGCAGAAAATAAGCAGAATGTCTTCTCCGCGGATATTTTAAGAAACAGAAAGTGACACTTTCTTTCTTCTGAAATGCGTCCTACACAGCGCTGAATGAGATGGTGCGTAAAGACATGTTCTCTCTTCACCGCCCACCAGTAAACGCCGCGCGCCGTAATAATGGTTTGGTTATTTTACTGAAATAAAGCTGGAGACGAGCAGATTATTCTGTGACAGACGCACTCAGAGATGACACCGCACAAGTCTGTGCGGGGAGAAGACCTCCCAAGCCTTCCCGAGTCAAATCCGAGCCGTCCATTACCCGGAACCTGCTCCTCCTCATCTGCTGCCGGGCGCCATTAGGTCTTTAGACTAGTCTTGAAATGAGAGGGGAATTTCTTGAAGAGGTTCTAGAAGGACAAGTTCCTCTTGTAGTGATTGGTTTTCATTTTATAGCATATATCGCACCCATCTATGTTCAGTTATGCCCTTCAGTTGGGTGACAACCCTGGCAAATTGCAACCCTACTGGTGGTCCGACTCCTAACGGAGCAAGAAAAGGACCTTCCTGGAAGCTCAGGTCCAAATGAATATTCCTAACACCCAAACCATTATTTCTTGGCCAAATGGAAGGATTCTGTTGCCTCGTGAGGTGATGGAGTCTTTAGCGAAAACGTAACCAACTCTCCAGAGCTTGATGTTGGTGGACTCTTCTGAACCCCGGCCATTTCTTGTCTGATTGAGTGATTGATTTCCAAAGTTCTAAGTTACCGTTCTTCTGCCAACCTGGATGCTGCAACCAAAAGCATGCGCTTAATTTTCCATTATACTTTTACACAGGGCTGTGGAGTCGGAGTCGTGGAGTCTGAGTCGGTATAAAATGCACCGACTCCAACTCCTAGAATATATAATAAATTGGGGACAGTGGTGCAATGCAGAATGTGCTGAATATTTTACTAAATAATATTTAGTATAATGCTTATATTTAAGTGAAAAATTTATTGTAGTACAATGTGAACATCAGACAATTATTTTTATGATCCAATAATAAAGATATTTGGATAGAACATAAAATATATTTATTGGATATAACTTTAGAACACAAAAAACTAATAAATTGTAAATCTGTAATACACTATGTAATATATATATATACACACAATATATATGTAATCTACTGTATATATATTACATATTGTATTACATATTTACAATTTATTAGTTTTTTGTGTTCTAAAGTTGTATCCAATAAATATATTTTATGTTCTATCCAAATATCTTGATTATTGTATCATAAAAATTATTAAATGTCTGATGGTCACATACACATATTCATGTACTACAATAAATTTTTCACCTAACTATAAGCAATATATGTCGGAGTCTCAGTCGAAGGTTTGGCTTACCGACTCCACAGCCCTGCTTTTCAGTCACCATCAGGGCAATGACTTCACCTTATAATTGTGACTTAACTTATCTTGAGAAGTGATCGCTTCAGTATATATTATATTTTACTTATTTATATAGCATCATTATTTCCATTATGCTTTACATAAATAATCACTGTCCCCATTGGGGCTCAAAATCTAAAGTCCCTATCTGTATGTCTTTGGAGTGTGGGAGGAAACCGGAGAACCCGGAGGAAACCCACACAAGCACGGGGAGAACATACAAACGCCTTGCAGATGGTGTCCTTGGTGGGATTTCAAACCAGGACTCCAGCGCTGCAAGACTGCAGTGCTAACCACTGAGCCCCCACAAGACTACAGTGCTAACCACTGAGCCACCACAAGACTGCAGTGCTAACCACTGAGCCACCACAAGATTGCAGTGCTAACCACTGAGCCGCCACAAGACTGCAGTGCTAACCACTGAGCCGCCACAAGACTGCAGTGCTAACCACTGAGCCGCCACAAGACTGCAGTGCTAACCACTGAGCCGCCACAAGACTGCAGTGCTAACCACTGAGCCGCCACAAGACTGCAGTGCTTAACCACTGAGCCACCACAAGACTGCTTGCTAGCCACTGGGGCACGTGTGCGTCGCTAGCCACTAGGGCGCCGTAACGTGGCTCAGTGGTTGGCGCCGACCACTGAGTCAGGGTGTGGCGCCAACCACTGAGCCACCGCACGGCTCGAACTACTGAGCCAATATGATCAGTGGGTGATTTGACCTCTAGGACTTGCATCAATGTTGTTGGGCACGGAAACCCAGAAATAGAACCCACCTTTACACAAACTGCGCGTCCCCTTTATTTTTTGGTATGGTGGGCTGCCAAGAATTAAGTCCGCCACCATGAGGTTCTTCACTTTCGGAAAGAGCTCTTGGTTTGTAGGGGACTCTTCTATTAGCTGCAGAAGAGTATGTAGTATATTGACCATTGGGTGAACTACTATTAAGACATTGTGACGTAGAAGGAACTTCCTTAGGCCCTTAGCTACTTGGTAACCCATAGGCACATCAGAATGACGTTTGTGAAGTACTGACGGTAATAGAGGATTTTCCTGGCTGTCTAACCGCTTAGATGCCACAGTTGCTAAAGACTGCAGCAGCTGAGGGTTTAACTTACGGGATCTAAGTCACTGATTAAAATCGAAAAGCTGCTCCTGATTTCCGCGGATTTCGCACAGGATATCCATGGATTTGCTGTACTCAATTGCCATAGAGCTGATGTTTGTGGGGAACCCCTGGCAGAAATCGGTGTACCCCTTGGGTTTTTGACTGAAGAGGATGATGCTGGGATTTATTATACGACCGCATCCTGTGATGTTTCATCTCGTCTAAGCAGTTGATAACTAGTTAAATCAATTAGCCAATTAATTCCACATTCTAGGTGGCAATTTCTCAATTTTTTGCAAGTTGCAGGTCTCTTGTGCCCCCCCATCCTTGCCTCCGGTGGGTGCTCGGCGGCTCCCATCCCCCGGTGTGTGTCTGATAAGGTTATTATCCAAATAATAAGAATAGGAATTACAAATCAACTGTCTAATTGGGCAACCAAATATGCAGCCGCGGGGCCCGGCTTCTCCGCTTGGAATTGGTAGCGGCGTTCTCTACACGTCCCCCGTGTATCCGCATTACGCAGAGTTCAAAGCCGCCTCTTGAATTTCGATAAGGTTTATTCCAGGACTACAGTATATTAAGGGAGCGGAGAAGTCTCCATATGCCGGGGTCTGACACACTGGTTCCAATTATACGGGGAGGATTGCTCTGCCTCAAATTGACTTCTGCTCTGTCATTTCCATTGGAATTGCACTCGTAAAATGCACAAATGTTTGTGGCACCCCTCCCCCGCACCCACCATACCTTCTGGGCAGCGTGTGATCAGCATGTAAAAAGTTACCAAAAGACTACGGAAGTTTTCATTGTGACTGCTTTATCTTCTAATTTCCCGATAAACATGGCCGCTTGAATGTGATGAGAGCAAGGAGGGATAAACAGTTGCTGGAAATACTAGGCGCCACTTATCCCATGGAGTAATAGAGGAATGCTATAGGCTTTGCATACATTTCTTTAAGGGGCCCTGTTTTTGTTTTATTCCCATTGTTCTCCTGAGTATTCAGTTTTTAATTTCGTTAAAATCCGCCTTACGGTTCCAGATATATTGGCCTTTTTATGGTCAGAGGCGTGGCTCACTGGGTAATTATGCAGAGCCGGTTAGTCACACCCCTGAGGATCCTGTGAGCCACGCCCCCAAGCAAATTAGTTTAACAAAGGCTCATATCTCTGGAACTGTAAGGTGGATTTTAAAACAAATAGCAGAATCTGAATACTTCGGAGCCATGGGAATAAAATAAGAGCGAAAACTTTTTACTTTTGACTTGGTGACAGCTCTTCTTGAATCGGGGCAGGGATTAAACAATTCTGCTGCCCGGCTGTCTACTTGGGGTCTCAAGATTTGTATGGCGAGGGTCTGTATTTGTGTTCACTGAACAGGTCTCCTGTGTGAGCTGCACCCAGGACTGGTTACGGCAGCCTCAGTGGGGCCATTTTTATCTTCCACCTCCCTTATGTAATCACAACAATAAAGCAGCCAATGTGAATAGGATTTGAAATGAGCAATTGGATTCGCACTGCCCGGGTCCAGCATCTAGTCCGATCCTCCCTGGCAGCAGGGCTTCACTTCTGCACCTGCCGTCCTCCGCTCCACTGGCGTATTTGCTTCCCCTGAACCCCTCTAGGCTCCTCAGGTCTCCGCACCAGACGACTGAGGATGACAAGCACAGAAGTAAAAAGCGGCTGCCCGGGAGGAGCAGAGCGGCCTGCATGCCGACCTGGACTGCGCATATCAACATGATCATCTCTTGAACAAATCCTTTATTTATGTGGAAAAGTGTTATTGTTTTTGTATAGTTTGTATAGATTGTATTGTATTGGTGTGTATTGTATTGGTGTGTTGTATTGTATTGGTGTGTATTGTATTGGTGTGTATTGTATTGTATTGGTGTGTATTGTAATGTATTGGTGTGTATTGTATTGGTGTGTATTGTATTGGTGTGTTGTATTGTATTGGTGTATATTGTATTGGTGTGTACTGTATTGGTGTATATTGTATTGGTGTATATTGTATTGGTGTATATTGTATTGGTGTGTATTGTATTGGTGTGTATTGTATTGGTGTGTATTGTATTGGTGTATATTGTATTGTATTGGTGTGTATTGTATTGTATTGGTGTATATTGTATTGGTGTGTATTGTATTGGTGTGTATTGTATTGGTGTGTATTGTATTGGTGTATATTGTATTGTATTGGTGTGTATTGTATTGTATTGGTGTGTATTGTATTGGTGTGTATTGTATTGTATTGGTGTGTATTGTATTGTATTGGTGTGTATTGTATTGTATTGGTGTGTATTGTATTGTATTGGTGTGTATTGTATTGTCTTGGTGTGTATTGTATTGTATTGGTGTGTATTGTATTGAATTGGTGTGTATTGTATTGGTGTGTATTGTATTGGTGTGTATTGGTGTGTATTGGTGTGTATTGTATTGGTGTGTATTGTATTGTATTGGTGTGTATTGTATTGGTGTGTATTGTATTGGTGTGTATTGTATTGGTGTGTATTGTATTGTATTGGTGTGTATTGTATTGTATTGGTGTGTATTGGTGTGTATTGGTGTGTATTGTATTGTCTTGGTGTGTATTGTATTGTATTGGTGTGTATTGTATTGGTGTGTATTGTATTGGTGTGTATTTGTGTGTATTGGTGTGTATTGGTGTGTATTGTATTGGTGTGTATTGTATTGTATTGGTGTGTATTGTATTGTATTGGTGTGTATTGTATTGTATTGGTGTGTATTGTATTGGTGTGTATTGTATTGCATTGGTGTGTATTGTATTGGTGTGTATTGTATTGTATTGGTGTGTATTGTATTGGTGTGTATTGTAATGTTTGTATTTGTTTGTTTTTTGTATGTTTTTGTTTTGTTTGATGCCAATAACATTCAGTGCTTTTTTTAAAAAAAAACAAATAATCTGGGAATGGGGACAGCGCTGTGACTGGAATGGTAATAGTCAGACAAATGTTATACTGGCGCTCATCTGTGCAGGAGGAATACCAATGCCCTGTGAGTGTTGCGGGTATGCGGGGCCCCCTCATGGCCCGGCGCTGGCGCTCATCTGTGCTCGTGTTCTACCCTGAAGGCGTCCCCGCCATGTCTGTGCCACTGCCCTTGTGTCTGACAGCTTCTCACTGCTTCCCGTTATTTCATTCAGGGCCGTCGTTAAATATATATGAGGTCCATGGGGAGCCCCTAGTTTTGAATAGAGGTCACATGCTGAGTGTTTTAAAGCGGCACTTACCATTTTATCACCTCACATGGGCTCGTTCCTGCAAAAATGTGTTTTTAGGTTATTTTCATATATTTTTGATATTGGCATCGGAGTGGATCTGCTTTAAAATCTAGCGACAGACAAATCGTCTTCATTCTCCTCCTGGATGAATCTCTCCTTCCCAATCCAGGAGGAAAATCTGCAAAATTTGCATTTAGTAAAGACACACATGCTCATTACTGAGAGAGGGGATGGCTGTTGGTGCTTTTAAAATTCTATGGAGGAGGAGGAGCTAGAGGAAGATGGAGAATTCCACTGGAACTTCTGAAATGACAGCGCTCCATAGAATCTTATGAGCACCAATGGGCATCGCCTTTCTCTGTTTTCACGGAATGCAGATAAAGGGGTGAATTTAGAATTTTGTGAATGAAAGCTCAGTGCAAGAGGACGAAAAAAAGCAGATTTTTCTAATAAGATATATTACGTAATTTCTTATTTTCCCATGATTTATGAAAATAAATAAACCAACCATTATTCCTTTTAAGTTAAGGTTAAAACTGTGAACATACTTTTTCTAATATCCATCTATACTGCGCCCCCGAGACCCGCCCCCCCCCCTTTTCCCCCCGAGACCCCTTTTTCTCAGGTACTTTATTGTCAGGGAGACCAATTAGATCTGACCACCTGTGCCACCTGATCAATAACTTTAAAGGGACTGCGTTATCCGAAAATGGCCTATGTTCTAAATTTTTTCTCATTACTAATTTTAACAATCTCACGATTTTCACACTGACCACTTGGGCTGTTTTTAGACTTGCACTTCGTCTTTTCAGGATGACTTTTCAGCAGTCTCATTATCATCACTGGCAGGATTACAGTGACTGGCATCTCTATGCACAATATATAACACATGAGCCAACTGCCTCATTAGGTGACATTACATCTCCCTTTTAACCTTCTCAGGCTCATTAGTTGCTTCAATACAGTCGGGAGCCATCCATTGCTGCTAATGTGCGTGTAACTTAACCAATATCCTCCCCCCACAACTACCCCTCACACCAAAACAAAAAAAAACCCAAAAAACGTTGCCAGTGTAAAAATGATTTCTATATAGTTTTATTAATACAGATCGTGATATGGGGAAAAAAGAAACCCAAGAACCTGATTTAAGCAATAGGTGATTCTTTTATGACATGTTCCCTTAAAGGGAATCTGTCACTAGGTTTTTTGCACCCCCATCTGAGAGCATAATATAAAGGCAGAGACCCTGATTCCAGTGGTGTGTCACTTACTGGGCTGTTTGCTGTCATTTTGATAAAATCACTGCTTTTCTGCTGCGGATCTAGCAGTTATATGGAGCTCATGAATGTGCTGGACTACCTGCAGCACCAAGTAGTCCTGTAATGATAATCTCTTGCTGATTAATCAGCGATTTTACCAAAACTACACTAATCAGCTCAGTAAGTGACACATTGCTGGAATCAGGGTCTCTGCCCCTACATTATGCTGCTCTCAGATAAGGTGACAAAAACCTGGTGACGGATTTCCTTTAAATTCTGGGTATATTCACTTTGGTGCTGTCTCTCTTCATTGCTAGAAACACATTGTATTTTTACATGCCTATCCCTCCATGCCATAGCTGCGCCATCTGAAGGCTGCCGTTCCTTACCCCCTTTCCCCCTGGTCACCGCCGCACTGGGTCCTGGTGCATGATTTTGTTGTATTACCAGGATGGGGACATATATATATACCAGTATGGGGACCTATGTACACCAGGATAGGGACCTATGTACACCAGGATGGGGACCTATGTACACCAGGATGGGGACCTATGCATACCAGGATGGGGACCTATGCATACCAGGATGGGGACCTATGCATACCAGGATGGGGACCTATGCATACCAGGATGGGGACCTATGCACACCAGGATGGGGACCTATGCACACCAGGATGGGGACCTATGCACACCAGGATGGGGACCTATGCACACCAGGATGGGGACCTATGCACACCAGGATGGGGACCTATGCACACCAGGATGGGGACCTATGCACACCAGGATGGGGACCTATGCACACCAGGATGGGGACCTATGCACACCAGGATGGGGACCTATGCACACCAGGATGGGGACCTATGCACACCAGGATGGGGAGACCTAGAGATAGATATATGTGTGTGTGTGTGTGTGTGTATATATGTATATGTATATATATATGTGTATATATATATATATATATATATATATATATATATATATATATATATATATATATATATATATATATATATATATATATACATATATACATATATACATATATACATATATACATATATACATATATACATATATACATATATACATATATACATATATACATATATACATATATACATACATACATACATACATACACACACACACACACACACACACACACACACACACACACACACACACACACACACACACACACACATATATATATATATCCACATATATCTATCAGGATGGCGACACATATACCAGGATGGGGTTATACCTACGTGTGCTAAAGAGGCCCTGAGAGTAAAAAAAAAAAAAAAAAAAGGTGGGGGTAAGATGTGTTGCAATTAATTTGGGGGGGGTTCAGATTAATTTGAGAGGAGTGAACCCAATTGTGATGTTTAAATTTAGTCAATATAACGGCACCATTGGGCCATTTTGAGGTTCAGGGCCCTAGGTAAGCTGTAATGGCGGCCACCTGAGAGAACCTAGAAGCTCGTAACTTTTTACTTGCTCACTTGTCAGTTAATGTACCTTGGCAGTGCTGATGTTTGCATTGCCAGACGGACCCCTAAATCCCTGAAAGCTTTTCCCACCATTGCCAGCATTGTGTGATAAAGCTGTAGCCTCCTGTCGGGATGCAAATATTAATCTCCCCATGCAGCTCGGGCTGCGGCGGCGCGGCCGAGGACGGTGCCAGGTGCCCCCGAGAGGCTGGGAGGTGACGGCTAGATGTATATTTAATGCTGTGTTCAATTATTAAGTCTGAAATGGAACCTCAAAGGGTCGCAAGGAAAAGGTGTAACGTGAGCTGGAGCGGGGGGCGGCCGGCTTCTAAGAGGTCCATTCTGTGCCAGTCAGGCTGAAAAAATCAACAAAATGGTAATGAATTCAGGCAGCAGGTGAGCGGCGACCGGGGGTCAAGTGCGGAGGGCACTCTGCTAATAAAGGGTATCACTACCCGCTGTGGGCAGACCGCTATTGTCTGCCCCTGACCTGACTAACCTGGACTTAAAAGCCATTATTTCGTAAAAGGTTCTTGCCATTAAAACTGTATATGTACTTTTTCAGTACTTTGTGGCTTTCATGAGCTCTAATTGCCATCGTTTTTTATTTTTACTCATGGTCTCGGAATAAAAAATCTCAGATTTAAAGGGGCTGGGCACTAAATGATCCGCAACTATAGACTGATCACAGGGTATCCTGCTTCAGTTTCCCTACAGCAACCCCGCAGGACAAGTGAAGTATTACACGGTTCTCATTGAAATCAGCCATGCTGGGTCCTCCAGGGCAAATGGCTCTCTTATGGCTTCTTTAAGCTAAAATCTGAGGGTCCTGAATTGGACCCCCACCCATAGAAGTTAACTCAAAATTCACAGACGACCCCTTGTAGTGTCCTGCTGTGATAGTAACGAAGCCTTGGCACTGATCTCTTCCAATTCTAGAAGAGGAGATGACCGGAGAGCAGCGGCTGCGTCTTGCCAGGTTTATGGGGCTTATGGCCTAAATGTCCGGGGTCGACTAAGGCCCTGTGCCCACAGTGCAGTTTTTGGTGCAATTGCATGCATTTCGTTCCCCAGCAAAGTCTATGAGAATGCAGACAAATTGCATAAATGTGTCAGATACCCTAGAGATGGATCCGGGTGCAGCAGCCAGGTCCGTCTTCCTTGCCCTGGAAACCACCCCCTATTCACTAGCATTCACTTTTGATTGGCCAGCTTGTCTCTATCTCTAATGGGTGATAACCGAGGACAATAGCATAATTGAATTTACAAATGCTTCTCTTTTCTTTTCCAGTTTGCTGCTTCGTGGTGCACAAACGCTGCCATGAATTTGTCACGTTCTCCTGTCCCGGTGCCGACAAAGGACCCGCATCTGATGTGAGTAAAGTAATCAAAACTTTTGCCGTCAATAGTAACCCAGTGCCAGATTATCAGATGTTCTGGATTACGGAATGTTGGATTAAATTGTTTTTTTTTTGTTTTTTTTTTTTTTTTTTTTTTTAACACCGCATGAGGGGCCGAGCCAGCACTTCTGAATGGGATCTTTATAGTACTCGAGAGCGTTGCATGAAATTAGTCCAAGTTGAACCGCTTCCAAAATGCGAGTCGTCAGAGAGATGGAAAACATCCTGATAGACAGACGCTCCGGCATATGCTTACACAGTAATGATTACATTTCTATATTAAGCCCGAAAATTGCACATTGCACAACTACGGCCGCGAGATGATGGATGGACGTGAATTGGTGCGGGGGGCTTTTTGAGCTGATAAAATAACCTCAATTTTTCATAACATTTTTGCTAGGGTCCCGGAGGCCCTGATTCTTTAAAGCCCCATATACACATACACACACATGCGCACACATAATGTGCCTACACACATGCATCTATATGCACCTACTCACATGCACTTACACACATGCACCTACTCACATGCACTTACTCACATGCATCTACACACATGCACTTACATGCACCTACACACATGCACTTACATGCACCTACACACATGCACTTACATGCACCTACACACATGCACTTACATGCACCTACACACATGCACTTACATGCACCTACACACATGCACTTACATGCACTTACTCACATGCATCTACTCACATGCATCTACACACATGCATCTACACACATGCACTTACATGCACCTACACACATGCACCTACACACATGCACCTACACACATGCACCTACACACATGCACCTACACACATGCACTTGCATGCACCTACACACATGCACTTGCATGCACCTACACACATGCACTTGCATGCACCTACACACATGCACTCACATGCATCTACTCACATGCATCTACACACATGCACTTACATGCACCTACACACATGCATCTACACACATGCACCTACACACATGCACTTACATGCACCTACACACATGCACTTACATGCACCTACACACATGCACTTACATGCACCTACACACATGCACTTACATGCACCTACACACATGCACTTGCATGCACCTACACACATGCACTTACATGCACCTACACACATGCACTTACATGCACTTACTCACATGCACCTACTCACATGCACCTACACACATGCACCTACTCACATGCACCTACACACATGCACCTACACACATGCATCTACACACATGCACCTACACACATGCACTTGCATGCACCTACACACATGCACTTGCATGCACCTACACACATGCACTTGCATGCACCTACACACATGCACTTGCATGCACCTACACACATGCACTTGCATGCACCTACACACATGCACTCGCATGCACCTACACACATGCACTCGCATGCACCTACACACATGCACTCACATGCATCTACTCACATGCATCTACACACATGCACCTACACACATGCACTTACATGCACCTACACACATGCACTTACATGCACCTACACACATGCACTTACATGCACCTACACACATGCACTTACATGCACCTACACACATGCACTTACATGCACCTATACACATGCACTTACATGCACTTACTCACATGCACCTACACACATGCACCTACACACATGCACCTACTCACATGCACCTACTCACATGCACCTACATGCACCTACACACATGCACTTACATGCACCTACACACATGCACTTACATGCACCTACTCACATGCACCTACTCACATGCACCTACATGCACTTACATGCACCTACACACACTTACATGCACCTACACACATGCACTCACAGGCACCTACTCACATGCACTTACATGCATCTACACACATGCACTTACATGCACCTACACACAAGCACCTACACACATGCACTTACATGCACCTACACACAGGCACCTACATGCACCTACACACATGCACCTACACACATGCACCTACACACATGCACCTACACACATGCACCTACACACATGCACCTACACACATGCACCTACACACATGCACCTACACACATGCACCTACACACATGCACCTACACACATGCACCTACACACATGCACTTACATGCACCTACACACATGCACTTACATGCACCTACACACATGCACCTACACACATGCACTTACATGCACCTACACACATGCACCTACACACATGAACTTACATGCATCTACACACATGTACCTACACACATGCGTCTACATACACCTAAACACATACATACACACATACATACACACATACATACATACACCTACGCACATATACACATTATTCACACACACATATATATAGAACACATGTTAAGGGTGCAGCTGGCTACACCACAGATATCTCCCCACCTTTGCCTGGCTAGTGGCCACAAAGACCTATCATTTGTTTTAAAATAAAAAATTAACTTAAATAACTTATAAAGATTCCCTGACCTGCCCTGATTCTGCCGCTCTTTTCCGTTTTCTACTACGTTGCTCCTTTGCAGAGATATTCACATTTGTTGCTTTTGGAGCACAGTATGTGAAATCTCCTCCAGACTGGGTGTTTCTTCAGAGTCTTCTCTGGGGGCGTGTTCTTTCTCCCCCTCCCTTTTTGAAATGGCCAATCACAGCTGGTAGCTGATCTATTGGTCTTGGCCGCTGCTGTGCTGTGATTGGCAGTCTCTGGGAGGGAGAGGTGAAAGCACACGCCCCCAGAGAGGACTCTGAGCACCCAGTTAGTCTGCAAGAGATTTCACATATTGTGCTCCAGAAGGAACAAATGTGAATATCTCTGCAATGGAGCGACGTAGCATAAAACTGAAAAGAGTAGCAGAGTCGGGGAAGTTAAGGGATTTTGACAAGGCAGTTAACTTTTTAATTATTTTTTTTTAGGTAAATAATTGGTCATCTATAAATGTGTGACTGGTCATGAAAGCAAGAGTCGCTTGTTATGAGACGTTTTGGGCTCTGAAGCTCAAAAGTGTAGACCACCTCTTTGTCCAATGAGGAGGCGTCTATAATTGAAATGCTTGAATGCGGTTTTTAGACCCGTTCTCATGTTTTGCGTATGACATTGTGGATGGTGCTTTATATGAAATCCTCAGTAATGGTGACCCTGTGGATAAATCACATGCAGGCTATGTGTATTTGTGCACATGTATATAAGGATGTTGAAATGATTGAATCATGTTCGTCAGAAATGCACCAGATTTTCGCGGCCGCGGTAAGAAATTGTGAAAAAAATCACTATACGCCTATTGTGGTAATGGGATTAGAGCGCAGTCAGCCCGATAGTGGATGGAAACTGATCGCCTTGTACTTTGCATATTTTATCATTGATATTTATTCTTACCTACTGGTGTCGCTCATTCTTATTAGGCTTGCAAGGTCAGTGGAGCGATGGACACGTGAGATTTCTCTGCTGCTGCATGACTGTCTAATGATGGTTCTTTCAGGTGCATGGTACATATCTGCATCTTCACACTGGAAGCATTGCAGTATGCTTCAGACACCGTTGCCATCTAGCCATGGAATATTCCTCCACTTCACCAGTTTACAGACACTGTACGTAAATGAGCAGCTACTCACAAGTATAACCTAAAGAAATTGACCAAAAAAAACCCTGAAACACTGCATTATGCCTAGAGTAGAACCTCGGAGGCGGGGCCTGACACTCAGCAATTGTGCCAAGCTCCGCCCCCGCAGAGCCTGCAGTAGGCTAAATACAGTGTTTTCTTTTGAGTTTTTACCAAAACTTCATCCCTGAAGGGTCATATGACCATGAATTTTCTCGTTCAGTTTGCAGGAGTTTGGGGCACGCTCTTCAGACCCCAATGAGCTACGTGGGACTTTTTCAAAAGGGAATCTGAGCAAATCTTTGAGCTGACAGACCCCTTTTTATAACACCATATATAAGTTGCCCTAACAGGTATTTTAGCCCCTTAACGACCGCAGGCAGTAATATTACATCCTAGCGGTGATAATGTTACTGCCCACGGTCTGCCGCCGGCAGTTTGCAGCGATCGGCACACATCTCAGCTGATTTTCACAGCTGAGATGTGTGCCTGCTAGGTACGAGCAGAATTGTTATCTGGCTGTGCCATTTAACCCCTTAAATGGCGCTGTCAATATGCGACAGCGCCATTATAATAGCATTGGCGGTAAACATTTACTTACCGGCCAATACCGGAAGTCACGTGACGTGATCATGTGACTTCCGGTGGTTGTCAAAGTAGCACAGGTTCATGTGATGACTCCTGTAGCTCACATGAAGTACTTTCAGTTTCACCTGGCCGAGAGCTGGGTGAGACATGAAACGAGTATATCTGCTCTTCACAGATCTGTAGCTGTGATCAGCAGATATGGCAGAGAGATCGGATTACTGATGCATATAGTCCCCTAGGGGGACTAGTAAAATAAAAAAAAATTAAAAAAAAGTTTTAAAAAATTAAAGATAAATAAAAATACCTAAAAGTTCAAATCCACCCCCTTTCGCCCCATTGAGAATTAAAGGGTTAAAAAAAATAAAAAATATACACACATTTGGTATCGCCGCGATCAGAAATGCCCGATCTATCAAAATATAAAATCAATTAATCTGATCGGTAAAGAGTGTAGCGGCAAAAAAATCCAAACTCCAAAATTACGTTTTTTGGTCGCCACAAATTTTGCGCTAAATGCAATAACAGGCGATCAAAACGTAGCATCTGCGCAAAAATGGTAGCATTAAAAATGTCATCCTGAAACGCAAAAATAAGCCGTCACTGAGCCATAGAGCCCAAAAAATGACAACGCTACGGATCACGGAATATGGCGTAAAACGTGCGCCACTTTTTTCGGATAAACTTCTGATTCTTTTTTTTTTTTACCTTTTAGATAAAGGTAAATCTATTCATGTTTGGTGTCTATGAACTTGCACTGTCCTGAGGCATCACACCCACACATCAGTTTTACCATATAGTGAACATGGCGAATAAAATATCTCAAAAACAATAGTGCTATCGCACTTTTTTTGCAATTTTTCCGCATTTGGAATTTTTTTGCCTTTTTCCAGTACAGTATATGGTATAACTTATGGTTTAATTTAAAAGTACAGCTCGTTCCGTAAAATATGAGCCCTCACATGACCATATTGACTAAAAAAAATTAAGTTACGTGTCTTGGAAGAAGAATGGCGAAAAAAAAATGACAAGCGAAAAATCGGCCGGTCGTGAAGTTGTTTCAGCAAATTTTTTTTATAACCTTGAGGGACAGGACAGTAACAGAGGGGGGCTTATTTTATTTTTGCCATATTTTAAATCTATGGCAGATGCTTCATAAATGTGGGTGTTTATATGCAGCCGCCACTGACTGACGGGACATTTTGCAATTTCGGTCAGAACATTTCACAATGGTGTTTTCTTCTCTGAAAATTGGGGGATTTCTATATATTTTATTCATTTTTGGTGGTGTAATGCCTCATTTCACCTGTGGAGGTGCTGCAGGGAAACTTTATAAAAGAGATAATAGCTGATCGATCGGAATCCAATCCCAAGATTTCTATGATCCGTGTGTATAGGAGACATTTTAATGACTATTTCAGGTCGTTTACTAGATCTTCTAATATTAGGGCATCTTATATATGGTCTAATATAAAGTGGTCTTCCTAATTAAAATACATTAATTAATTTTATTTAAAGGGATTGTCCCTAATTAGAAAATAATCCCTACCGGTTTTCTTAATCCCCTGACCATGGGTTGTCTGGCCTTGCATTAAATTGGGCTAAGTTGTAATACCGCACAACACCTGTGAAAAGATGTGGCGCTGTTTGTTTTAATGCAAGGAGCCATATATAATTTTTTTTTAATAGTCCCTTTTAAGTATTTTATTAAAGGATCCAATGAGGAACGCATGAAATACACATTACAGCACATTTACAACGTGCATGGATGCATGCCGAGGAGCCAAGGCCATCAGGAATGCTTCAATCCCACCGGCTGAGTTCATCCTTGTACATGGCGAGATTTATTTTCAAATGTTTGTGCACCCCGGGCGCTGAGGAGGATGAGCGTAGATTCGGCCTCTGGTAATATGGATATACAGCTCTGGATGATGGATCGTGCGTTGGGGAGGTCTAGAAAACTGCGATTGTTGGGGAACAGTGATGAGTGAATAGTGACGATACGTGTTCTGGATAATTCGTAACGAATCCCAAAGTTCTATTCCGGTCACGAAAACAAACCCAATGCAAATCAGTGGAGAACCCGAGGGACGAATACTGGAATAGAATCATCCGAACACGAATAGATACCATTTACCAATCTCTATTGGGGAAGACCGGTACACTGTCATTATTGGGTGGGGGTGCGGAAGCTGTGATTATTGAGGGGTTTGGTAAGCTGTTACCTTTGGAGAGGGGGCTACTAAGCTGTGATTATTGGGGAGAGTCTGATAATTTGTGACTATTAATGGGGATCTGATGAACCGTGGCTATTGGGGGTGTTCGGTAAGCTGTGACTTGGGCGTGTCTGCTAAGCTATGATTATTGGGGGAAGGTGGGGGCTGATCAGCTGTGATTATTGGGGGAAGGTGGGGGCTGATCAGCTGTGATTATTGGGGGAAGGTGGGGGCTGATCAGCTGTGATTATTGGGGGAAGGTGGGGGCTGATCAGCTGTGATTATTGGGGGAAGGTGGGGGCTGATGAGCTGTGATTATTGGGGGAAGGTGGGGGCTGATGAGCTGTGATTAATGGGGAAGGTGGGGGATGATGAGCTGTGATTATTGGGGGAAGGTGGGGGCTGATCAGCTGTAATTATTGGGGGAAGGTGGGGGCTGATCAGCTGTGATTATTGGGGGAAGGTGGGGGCTGATCAGCTGTGATTATTGGGGGAAGGTGGGGGCTGATCAGCTGTGATTATTGGGGGAAGGTGGGGGCTGATGAGCTGTGATTATTGGGGGAAGGTGGGGGCTGATCAGCTATGATTAATGGGGGAAGGTGGGGGCTTATAGGCTGTGATTATTGGGGGGGCGGATCAGCTGTGATTACTGGGGGGGTGTCTGATACAATGTGACTATTAGTAGGGGTCTGATGAGCTCTGCCTATTGGGGGGGGAAGGGGGTTCGGTAGGCTGTGACTATTGGGAGTGTCTGGTAAGCTGTGATTATGGGGTGGGCTTGTTAACTTATGATTGAGGAACTCAGGTAAACTGATTATGGGGGGGTCTGATAAGCTGTGATTATTGGGGGGTTCAGGAAGTTGGGACTATTGGGGGTGTCTGGCAAGCTGTGATTATGGGGGGTCTGATGAGCTGTGACTGGGGGGGGTCTGGTAAGCTGTGACTATGGGGGGGTCTGGTAAGCTGTGACTATGGGGGGGTCTGGTAAGCTGTGACTATGGGGGGGCTGGTAAGCTGTGATTATGGGGGGGTCTGGTAAGCTGTGATTATGGGGGGTTCAGTATGCTGTGATTATTGGGGGGGTTCAGTATGCTGTGATTATTGGGGGGGTTCAGTATGCTGTGATTATTGGGGGGGTTCAGTATGCAGTGATTATTGGGGGGCTTGGTAAACTGATTATTGCAGGGGGGGTTTTGGTAACCTGTACTTATTAGTGGGGGCCTGATGAGCTGTAATAGTGGGGGCCTGATGAGCTGTAATTATTAGTGGGGTACTGATGAGTTGTGATTATTGGGGGAAGGGGCTGGTAAGCTGTGATTATTGGGGGAAGGGGCTGGTAAGCTGTGATTATTGGGGGGAGGTTCGATAAGCTGGAAGGGTTTGAAGAGCTGTGATTTACTGGGGGTGTCTGTTAAACTGTGATTATTGGGTGAGGGCCTGATAAGCTCTGAATATTGGGAAGGGGGGTTGGTAAAGTGGCTCAAGCTGTTATTTTTTTTATTTACTTTTTTCGGGGACTAGAAAACTGTGATTGTTGGGGGTGTCGGATAAGATGGAATTTATTGGGGGGGGGGGTCTGGTAGCTGTGATAATTTTTGGGGGGCTGTGATGGTATCACTTCTAAGCACCGGATAACATTTTCACATTTCCGTCCTTTATTTTCGGCTGGCAGCTGGTGGCGGCTCTACATATGTTCTGTGTCTCTATCGACTGATTTCTTCATCTGACGTGGTGTCTTAAGTTGAGTCTTGTAGACTGTTTGTAATGACCTCGGGCCCCTACAATATCAAGACACAGCAGAAAATCCTCCCCATAGTCTCCTTCATAGAGAAGTGCGGCCACATCTGCTGCCCTCTGTAGGATGGATGCAGGAACTACACTTTGTATATGTGATCTGGATAAATGTTTAATATTAAGCAGAAAAACTCTCTAAGGATCACACGGTAGAGAACTATGGAATAATGTATATAGTCTGTACTGTGATATCTTGTGACAGATCTACTTTAACATTGTCCTCCCTCTAGTGGCTGAGGCTGGGTACTGCAGCGCTTTCCTAAATGTTGCGCAACTGCAATCTCCAGCATGTCATTATATCCTCAGGCTGTCAGGGCATGATGGGAGTTGTAGTTTTTCAGAGCTGCAGATTTACAAGAGGGAATCATAGCAGGATTATCAGATTCTAGTGGTCAGCAATTAAAAGCTATAGGACTTGAGATCCAGTCTACAGAAGACTGCGGCCTATGGACATCAACTAGAATGCAGCGCAGCTCTGGAGTATAATACAGCTTGTAACTCAGGATCAGTAATGTAATGTATGTACACAGTGACTGCACCAGCAGAATAGTGAGTGCAGCTCTAGTGTATGTACACAGTGACTGCACCAGCAGAACAGTGAGTGCAGCTCTGGAGTATAATACAGGCGGTAACTCAGGGTCAGTACAGGATAAGTAATGTATTTATACAGTGACTGCACCAGCAGAATAGTGGGTGCAGCTCTGGAGGTTAATACAGGCGGTAACTAAGGATCAGTAATGTATGTACACAGTGACTGCACCAGCAGAATACTGATCCTGAGCTACTTCCTGTATTATCCTCCAGAGCTGCACTCACTATAGTATGTACACAGTGAGTGCACCAACAGAATAGTGAGTGCAGCTCTGGAGGATAATGCAGGAGGTAGCTCAGCATCAGTAATGTATGTACACAGTGAGTGCAGCTCTGTATGAGAGGCCTAGACCTTCATTTGCACAACTTTGGTTGTGGTAAAATACTGCAACACATCAGGAATTTTCTATATGTAATCCTGCAATGGCTTGTGATGAAGGGCTTGTCATGGCGGCATGCAAACGGGTCTTTAATCACGAACATTGTCATCTTAATCTCTACTGCAAGGTCATTTACTTAATGGAGACCTGTGGTGAGCGGCCTGACACAGGGGAGCGATGAAGACGTAACATTATCACAGACTGGCAAGAAAATGCAACTTGGGTTACAGCGAGAGGGCAAGCCGTGTAACCGGAGGCGTAATCTCAACCCTACACATTAGAGAGGCGGAAGGTGAGGGCCGGGGAGGGGTTTACTAGTGTACGGTTGGGGCTAATTGCCTTTAGGGAGTGAAGTGTAAGGGTCCTTCATGAAAGTATAACGGGGTGGACCACCAAAGGGATGAAGCTTAAAGGAACTATGTCACCAGGTTTTTGCCACCTAATCTGAGAGCAGCATTATGTAGGGGCAGAGACCCTGATTCCAGTGATGTCACTTACTGGGCTGCTTAGTATAGTTGTAATAAAATCACTGGTTAATCAGCAGTAGATTATCATTACAGGACTACTTGGGGTGCTGCAGGTAGTCCAGCATATTAATGAGCTCTGTATAACTGCGAGATCTGCAGAGAAAACATTGATTTTACCAAAATGACAGCAAACAGCTCAGTAAGTGACACATCACTGGAATCAGGGTCTCATTCTCTACATTTTTAAATTATCTATTCATTCGCCCATTGCTGATCCGACCAGCGATGCGGCCCTCTGAAGAGGCGTCCCTGCGGGGGAGTGGGATGCAGTGCAGCACGGTTCTGTCTGCCGCCTCGCTCGCTCTTGTGCAATCTGGTGCCATTCATACTTAATGTGCTCTGTGAGCTGGGAAGCCTCTTAGAAGAGTTAAGCGCTAAGGAGCTTTGAAGGCTGCGGCACAGCGGAATATGCAGCTCGCTCTGCGAATCAGTCGCCGGATTCCGACATTTCCCATTGCATTAACCCTTCTGTACCATCTCTCCCTGCCAGCTGGGCCCAATAAGTCCCATTCATCCTCGAGTGAGACAATTGCAAAAGTCCTGACACCCCCCTCTCCCTTCATAAACACTTTATTTACTTCCTCCCAGTAAAACAGCGCCACCCTTGTCTACAGGTTGTGTGCGGTATTGCAGCTGAACACCATTCACTTATTAGATGGAGCAAAGGTGCAATACCAGACGCAACCTGTGGGCTAGAGTGGCGCTGTTTTTCAAAAGGGGGCTCTTGGGGGTCATTATTTCTTTCAGGAGGCATTGCTTGTTTTAAAGGATTACTGTGGGTTCATTTTTTAGTGTTAGGGGGGCACAAATAGGATGAGGTGCCCAAATATACAAGTGTGAATAGGCCCCGGGTTGTCTGTTACTGGTGGTGAAGAAAATATGAGGCAGGTTTATTACAACTGTTTACAAGAGATATTGTCTTTGTTGCCCATAGCAACCAATCACAGCGCAGCTTTCATTTCAGCAGAGCACTTTATAAAATAAAACCTGAGTTCTGATTGGTTGCTAGGGGCGACAGGCAGCTTTTCTTTAGGATGGGATTTATAAGTGAGGCCTATACAGCCCACATAACTGTGTCACCTATAAATAATGCCGCCATATATTTCTGACAGAATAAATGGCGGTCACACGTCGGGGGTCTCCGGCCTGCCATAGTCACGGGATTTGGAATCGTGGCTCTTTAAATTGTGGAGTATTTTGAGGTCTCTGTGGTGGAAGGAGCCATTATTGTGTTATAAATGGAATGATTAGCCATTTTGCCGGGGGTCGGGGAGGTCGCCGGGCCTCGGAGGGGAGTTCCCTCGCTGTAAAGAGTGTAATTACCAGCAGGCGATTCGGGAATAAAAATAGCAGCTTTGGAGTCTGGGATTATGAGGATTCGGCAGCGGACGGGGCTGTGGGCTTTCAATAGAGTGAAATCTAATGAGAATTGTGCCGGGTCGTCTCCTGCGTTTCGGTGATAACAGTGGCGCTTGTCTAGTTGTTTTAGGGGAGGTAGGATGGGGATATGGAGACGGGCTCTTATCGAGGGAGGCACAAGCTGCGGGCGGCGGCGCTGTCGCTTGTAATTTGCTCCCCAACCAAAGCGAGTAATTAATTGTACAAAGCGCGGCGAAGTCTGCAGATGAGAAGGGAGCGGGAACAGCTGGGGATCATCCCTCCAAAGCACGGAATGAATTGCCGAAGATGTAGAAGAATTTGGATTAGGCGGCGGAAACGGAACGCGGCGCGATACAATGCTGCCGGGTTTATGAGGACGACGACAAGATGGTGCAAGACGCCAGCGCTCCATATTTTGGAACATAAGACTTTTGCACACATCAAAAGAATATCTGCTGAACCCAATGGTTTTGACAGTAGCGGCCATGTATATGAGGGGCTCACTGACTTCTCCTGACAGCAGGTGTGCTAATAGATGGCTGATCTGGCAGGGAAGTACTCCTCTCTTCCCATTGGGGACACAAGTAATAGTTATTGATAAGGGAGGCCTACCATGCTCGGGTGCTCAGTACTCGTAACTAGTGATGAGCGGGCACTACCATGCTCAGGTGCTTGTAACTAGTGATGAGCGAGCACTACCATGCTCGGGTGCTCAGTACTCGTAACTAGTGATGAGCGGGCACTACCATGCTCAGGTGCTCAGTACTCGTAACTAGTGATGAGTGAGCACTACCATGCTCGGGTGCTCTGTACTCGTAATTAGTAATGAGTGGGCACTACCATGCTCGGGTGCTCTGTACTCGTAACTAGTAGTGATGAGCGAGTACTAAAAAGCTCGGGTGCTCGAAGCTCGGGCCGAGCCTCCCAAGATACTCGTGTACTCGGCCCGAGCAACGAGCCCAATGTTATCCTATGGGAGACCCGAGTATTTTTGTGAAATGACCTCCCGGCAGCATGGAGAAACCCTAAAAATGTCACAAAAGTCTCAGAAGAGTGCTCAAATGACATGGCAACAGCATGGGGAAGACCCCTTGAAGCATTTATCACTCAAAAGTCACAGCTGTGAACAATTTTGTCCGCGTTTTACGCCATTTTTACGGACTCACCAGAAAACCTTCCAAAATGACCCCAAAATGATTTTTCATGGCGGAAATGTTAAGGGCACATACCCAATAGTGAGATAGAGCTGGTGTATGTTACTTTTTGAGATCAATACATGAAAGATTTTACGTGAAAACATTGTGTGGCACTCCGATGTCCCTGAGAAGAGACGTACATGAAGGCCTCTTGAGTCTAATGTGCCCATTTTGAGGAAGTGAGTCTTTGTAGTATTTTCCTTTGCCAGGGCAGTCCTAAATTGTGAGGTTCACCAATGCCCCTGCATACAGACGTGCATGAGGGCCTGTAAACCTGAAGTGCCCATTGGAAGGAAGTGGGTGTATTATAGTATAGCCCTTAGGCAGGGAAGCCAAACATTGGGAGGCTCCACGTTGTCCCTGGATAGAGACGTGCATGAAGGCCTGTAAACCTGAAGTGCCCATTGGAAGGAAGTGGGTGTATTATAGTATAGCCCTTAGGCAGGGAAGCCAAACATTGGGAGGCTCCACGTTGTCCCTGGATAGAGACGTGCATGAAGGCCTGTAAACCTGAAGTGCCCATTGGAAGGAAGTGGGTGTATTATAGTATAGCCCTTAGGCAGGGAAGCCAAACATTGGGAGGCTCCACGTTGTCCCTGGATAGAGACGTGCATGAAGGCCTGTAAACCTGAAGTGCCCATTGGAAGGAAGTGGGTGTATTATAGTATAGCCCTTAGGCAGGGAAGCCAAACATTGGGAGGCTCCACGTTGTCCCTGGATAGAGACGTGCATGAAGGCCTGTAAACCTGAAGTGCCCATTGGAAGGAAGTGGGTGTATTATAGTATAGCCCTTAGGCAGGGAAGCCAAACATTGGGAGGCTCCACGTTGTCCCTGGATAGAGACGTGCATGAAGGCCTGTAAACCTGAAGTGCCCATTGGAAGGAAGTGGGTGTATTATAGTATAGCCCTTAGGCAGGGAAGCCAAACATTGGGAGGCTCCACGTTGTCCCTGGATAGAGACGTGCATGAAGGCCTGTAAACCTGAAGTGCCCATTGGAAGGAAGTGGGTGTATTATAGTATAGCCCTTAGGCAGGGAAGCCAAACATTGGGAGGCTCCACGTTGTCCCTGGATAGAGACGTGCATGAAGGCCTGTAAACCTGAAGTGCCCATTGGAAGGAAGTGGGTGTATTATAGTATAGCCCTTAGGCAGGGAAGCCAAACATTGGGAGGCTCCACGTTGTCCCTGGATAGAGACGTGCATGAAGGCCTGTAAACCTGAAGTGCCCATTGGAAGGAAGTGGGTGTATTATAGTATAGCCCTTAGGCAGGGAAGCCAAACATTGGGAGGCTCCACGTTGTCCCTGGATAGAGACGTGCATGAAGGCCTGTAAACCTGAAGTGCCCATTGGAAGGAAGTGGGTGTATTATAGTATAGCCCTTAGGCAGGGAAGCCAAACATTGGGAGGCTCCACGTTGTCCCTGGATAGAGACGTGCATGAAGGCCTGTAAACCTGAAGTGCCCATTGGAAGGAAGTGGGTGTATTATAGTATAGCCCTTAGGCAGGGAAGCCAAACATTGGGAGGCTCCACGTTGTCCCTGGATAGAGACGTGCATGAAGGCCTGTAAACCTGAAGTGCCCATTGGAAGGAAGTGGGTGTATTATAGTATAGCCCTTAGGCAGGGAAGCCAAACATTGGGAGGCTCCACGTTGTCCCTGGATAGAGACGTGCATGAAGGCCTGTAAACCTGAAGTGCCCATTGGAAGGAAGTGGGTGTATTATAGTATAGCCCTTAGGCAGGGAAGCCAAACATTGGGAGGCTCCACGTTGTCCCTGGATAGAGACGTGCATGAAGGCCTGTAAACCTGAAGTGCCCATTGGAAGGAAGTGGGTGTATTATAGTATAGCCCTTAGGCAGGGAAGCCAAACATTGGGAGGCTCCACGTTGTCCCTGGATAGAGACGTGCATGAAGGCCTGTAAACCTGAAGTGCCCATTGGAAGGAAGTGGGTGTATTATAGTATAGCCCTTAGGCAGGGAAGCCAAACATTGGGAGGCTCCACGTTGTCCCTGGATAGAGACGTGCATGAAGGCCTGTAAACCTGAAGTGCCCATTGGAAGGAAGTGGGTGTATTATAGTATAGCCCTTAGGCAGGGAAGCCAAACATTGGGAGGCTCCACGTTGTCCCTGGATAGAGACGTGCATGAAGGCCTGTAAACCTGAAGTGCCCATTGGAAGGAAGTGGGTGTATTATAGTATAGCCCTTAGGCAGGGAAGCCAAACATTGGGAGGCTCTACGTTGTCCCTGGATAGAGACCTGTTAGGTTCTTAGTGCCTCCGTGCTTGCATTTAAAAACCGCACGTGTGTGCCTGTTGGTGGCAGCTTTCCGCTGCATTTGTGTGAGTTTTGCACAAACTTGGATATAACACACAAGTCTAGTGAATACACATCAGCACAGCATTGCAAAATGCGCAAGGGCGTTGTCAACGAACAAGGAAGTGGACGTGATGGTGGTGCAGGCAGACACCGAGGTTGTGTGCAAGCTCTAATTTCGCCACAACAAAGGGCCACATCTAGTCGCTCGCACGTCCTGTCCCAAATTCTTGGGGACCGCAGCAGTACACCCCTCTTGAACCAAGACCAGTGTCAACAGGTTGTTAGTTGGATAGCGGATAATGCTTCCAGTCAGATTGGCACCACCACAAACACTCTGTCTTCCACACGGTCAAGTGTCAGTAGCCGTGATACTGCACCGCACATTTCAGAACCTGATCCTCCTTCCTACCACCAGGCCGAGTACACGTCCACGGACATTACTGATCCCACACTTGGACACTCGGAATAGCTGTTCGTTCACGTTTCCATTCACAAATTCTGGCCTCTCGCCAGCTCCTGTTGAAGTGGGCCATGACGAGATTGTATGTACAGATGCACAAATATTTGAGCAGCCACGTTCTCACGAAGTTGGCAACGTGTCTCAACAAGGGGTGGCCGATGATGAGACACAATTGTCAGGAAGTCAGGAGGAGGAGCAGGGTGCGGAAGAGGAAGACGACGTGGTGGATGATCCAGTAACTGACCCAACCTGGCAGGAGGATATGCAGAGCGAGGACAGCAGTGCACAGGGGGAGGGAGGCGTAGCATCACAACAGGCAGTAAGAAGCAGAGTGGTGGCCCCAGGCAGACGTCAGTCAACTGTTCCCCGGAACAACACGACACAAGGTGCCTGTACAAATGTTAGGTCTTCCCGAGTCTGGCTGTAATACTATTGTATGTATTGAGGATTTCGATTGCGTTAGGGCAATGACAACCAGAGACGAGTTCTTGGTGCAAGACATTTATAATATGCAACCAGCAAATATGTACATAAACGGAACAAAAACACAGTAGAACATAAATACAGGAAATACCTTCCAGGGACTGAGCGAAAGGGAATTCCCGGTACCGCGCACCGGACTCCCCCAGGGAGACCACCAACAGCAAACCCCTATACAGGGACTGTCTGGCAATCACCCCAGAAGCCCTAAATGCGCAGCAGCCGGGACACAAAAGGGCAATAGGTAAGTCGAAAAATGTCTGTACGTGATGTGAGTCCAGAGTGGTATTAAACGGAAGGAACCGGGCAGAAGTTCCGACCAAAGACGGCAAACGGAGTCCAGGTACAGCTAGATGATACCAGATGAAGTCCAGAGTCGGTGTCGGTTGTTTTCCAAGAGGATCCGAATAACAATCAGGAACCAAAAGCAGCAGGGCAGGAGCACACAGGAAGCAGTATACTCAGGCACTGGACTAAGCTTTAGGGGCGGCTTTTAAACAGATGGACAGGAAGTAGGGCAACATAACAGAAAACTCCATGTTAACAAAGGGCAAGCTCTTTCAAAAGAAAACTGGAAAACCAGGAACTCTGACACTGGCAGTTTTTTAAGTTGGCTCCAGATGATTCTAAAAAGGCCATTTGCAACACCTGCCATGCCAGCATCAGCAGGGGTACCAAAACTAGCAGCCTGACCACCACCAGCATGATCAGGCACATGTCAGCCAAGCACCCGACTTTGTGGGAAGTACAACAGAGTCGAGGAGCAGTGCTTGCTGATGTCACTGCTACGTCTTCGCTGGTTGTGCATGCGAGCCAATCCCCTGTCCATGCTGCCTGCGAACAAGCCTCCTCCACTCCTGCACCTGCAGTTGCCTACGCAGAAAGAACACCATCATCAAGCACGTCCTTGTCCCAGCGCAACGTTCAGTTATCCATTCAGCAAACCTTTGAGCGCAGGCGCAAATACACTGCCAACACCCCACATGCCACAGTTCTAAATGCTAACATTTCGCGACTGCTTGCGCTGGAAATGTTGCCTTTTAGGCTGGTTGAGACAGAAGCATTCCGCGAACTGATGGTGGCAGCTGTCCCACGTTACTCGGTCCACAGCCGCCACTATTTCTCCCTGTGTGCCGTCCCCGCATTGCATAACTAACCACGTGTCACAAAACATCACACGTGCCCGGAACAACGCTGTTTCAGCCAAAGTCCACCTAACCACAGACACGTGGACAAGTGCATGTGGGCAAGGCCGCTACATCTCGTTGACGTCACACTGGGTTAATATTGTGCAAGCTGGGACCCAGTCTGAGCGAGGGACGGAACACGTCCTTCACACACCAAGTTTTGCAGGCCCTACCTCAGTCAGGGTTTCACACACACTCTACAGCTCCGGAATGTCATGCTCCTCAGCCTCCTCCTCCTCCTGCGCATCCTGATCCACTTTACCCTCCACACCAGTCCCAAGCTGTAAGTGTCGCTGGCGGAGGAGGGGACGGTGCGCTCTCCCACTGCTCGGGTCCGGCTGACGCAGCTCTACGGCTGCTGCTGCTCGTTGGCTCGAGCGATGGCCGGATCCCGGGGACTCGAGCGGCGCTACTCGCCCGTGAGTGAAAAGGGGTGGTTTGGGTTTTGGGGATATTGTCCGTGACGCCACCCACGGTTGTGGTGATTGTGTGGACACCACCGCTGCTCTGGACGGGGATCCCGGGAGCCTGTGACAGGGAGCAGCTTTGTTGTTATTTCTCCCCTACGTGGGTAGGGGGGTTGGTTGTCCCGGGGCCTGGTGATGGGGTAGAGATGGATGACAGGCGGGTTGCGGGGCCTGATGAAGTGCATGGTCGCAGGGGCAGCGCTGTGCCGCACGGCACGGAGGTACTCACTCAGCCCAATGATGATGACACAGTTCAGGGTAAAACAAGTGGCTGGATGGACGGGTCACTCGGACGGCTGCGGTTGTTCCTCCCTGCAGGTTAGTGATGACTGTCTCTCCCTGCACCGAAGTTAAGTGTTGGTAGTGATGGTTTCCCAACGGTAACCCGCTCCCTGACCTGGATATGGGCCGGAGGAGCCCCTTTTGCCCACAGGCGCTGGCCCTGGGAGACGGTTGCCCTTGCCGGTGGCTGTGTCTCCCCTTCACGGTTGTACGGTTGCCTTCTATCTGGACTTGGCTGTTTGGAAACCCTGAGGTCCCCTTCAATAACGGATTTGGCAAATTCACGGCGACACCAAGCCTTGCCGGGATCCGAAAGTCCTCTGCCAATGGTGCTGGCTTCGCTTTGTATACCGGTCCGGTACGGCCGGGTCACCACCCGTCCACGGTCCTTACGGCAGACTCCAATCGGCCTCCACTGCAGACGGTCACCACATCCTGCCAACCTTGCTGTCCTGTCCAGGCCACACACCCGGACCAACTTCAGGCTCTTTGCTGTCACTTTTCTCCTCTCTACTACTTTCCTCCTTCCACTTCCTTAGCTTAACTCTCACTGCCTGTGTTTTCCCTCCTCCTCGGTGGGTGGAGACCAACCGCCTGGCTCCACACCCTGGTGTGGACAACAGCCCCTGGGGAAGGCAACAAGGATTTTGTGTTTTGACTATGATATGCCTGCAGGGAGTGTGGGGTGTTTAAGTGTTGTGCTCTGTGGCCCCTGGCTTGTCCAGGGCGACACAGAAGCACTGCAGCACTGCCTCGGCGAAGCGGCAACAGGCAGTGCTGAAGCTAATCTGCATAGGTGACAAACCCCACAATGCAGAAGAGGTGTGGACAGCTCTGAAACAGCAGGCAGATCACTGGCTCACAACTCTGAACCTAAAGCCAGGAAAGGTGGTGTGTGACAATGGCCGGAACCTGGTGGCGGCTTTGAGGCGAGGCCAGCTGACACATGTTCCATGCTTGGCCCATGTGCTCAACCTCGAGGTTCAGCGGTTTCTAAAGTCATAGTCAGAGCTGTCTGATCTGCTGGTAAAGGTTCGCCGCCTGTCTGCACATTTTCGAAAGTCACCTACTGCTTCAGCCGGCCTTGCCGCCTTAAGACGCCGTTTGCATCTTCCGGCACACAGACTGGTGTGTGATGTCCCCACGCGTTGGAATTCAACTCTGCACATGTTGGTCAGGATATGTGAGCAGAAGAGGGCAGTTGTTGAGTACCTGCATCACCTAAGCCGTCGGGAAATGGGTCAAACTCCACACATAACACCTGAGGAGTGGAGATGGATGTCCGACCTATGCACCATCCGCCAAAACTTTGAGGACTACAACAAGATGGTGAGCGGCGATGACGACATTATTAGCGTCACCATACCGCTTCTCTGCCTTCTAAAATGGTCTCTGCTCAGAAAACAAACATGATGCATTGCAGGCGGAGCGCGATGAGTTTCAGCAAGAAACAGTAGTGGGTGTGGGTGATGATAACACACAGCCCAGCCTCGTCTCATCACAACGTGCAGTGGAGGACTATGACGAGGAGGAGGATGAAGACATGGAGCAACTCTCTGGCCAAATTGAGGATATGACATGCAGTCATATCCTCGGTTCAGCGTGGCTGGCCAGAGGACAGGGTAGATGATGAGGAGGAGGAGGACAGCATGTTCAGTCATCGTGTCGGTCAGGATACTGAAGTGATGGCTGTTAAGAGTCTGGCACACATGGCTGACTTTATGGTAAGCTGCCTGTCTCGTGACCCTCGCGTTAAGAACATCTTGGCCGACAATCATTACTGGTTGGTAACACTGTTAGACCCACGCTAAAAGGAGAACTTTATGTCTCTTATTCCCGAGGCGGAGAGGTCAGGCAAAATGCAGCAGTTCCAGAAGGCCATAGTCACGGAAGTAGGCAAAGCATTCCCCTCACAAAACGCTAGCGGCATAGGTCATGAATCAGTGGACAACCGAGGCGTACAGCCGAGAGAGGCACAAGTCCAATCCGCCAGAGGTAGGGGAACAGTCTTTAAGATGTGTGACAGTTTTCTCAGCCCCTCACGTACCACAGCCCCTGAGGTGCGGGGTAGTGCCACAAGAAATCCTAAGTTTGCCCAGATGCTGAAGGAGTACCTTGCAGATCGAACAACTGTACTCCGACATTCCTCTGTGCCTTACAATTATTGGGTATCCAAGCTGGACACGTGGCATGAATTGGCTCTCTACGCCTTGGAAGGCCTGGCCTGCCCTGCTGCTAGCGTTTTGTCAGAGCGTGTTTTTAGTGCCGCAGGTGGAATCATTACAGATAAACGCACCCGCCTGTCAACTGTAAATGCTGACAGGCTGACTCTAATCAAGATGAACAAGGGTTGGATTGGGCCAGACTTCACCACACCACCAGCAAATGAGAGCGGAATTTAAAGTTTGCCATGTACCTCCACTCACCCATGGGTACACACTTCTGGAGTTTGGCTAATCGCTGGACTGCTCCTCCTTCTCCTCATGCGCCACCATGATGATGACCGTTACAAATTGCAATACTTAGGCCTTTGTTTCAGGTATACCCCCAGTGGTAAATTTTTTCGCCCATTCTTTGCAGAATGGACATTACAACGACAGGAGACCCACTCCTTTGCAATGGGAACAATGTTTTGAGGCCCTCATGCACGTCTCTATCCAGGGACAACGTGGAGCCTGACGCTGCCACCGACTGCCACACACGTGCTGTTTTTAAATGCAAGCACGGACGCAATAAGAACCTAACTGGTTTTTAGGAGCGACAATTACTGAGAAGTCTGACACTATCAGACACTGCTGACTGACGTGTATTATACACTAGACTTGTGCGTTATATAATAGTTTGTGCAAAACGCGCACCTGTACCCTGCCACCGACTGCCACACACGTGCTGTTTTTAAATGCAAGCACGGACGCAATAAGAACCTAACTGGTTTTTAGGAGCGACAATTACTGAGAAGTCTGACACTATCAGACACTGCTGACTGACGTGTATTATACACTAGACTTGTGCGTTATATAATAGTTTGTGCAAAACGCGCACCTGTACCCTGCCACCGACTGCCACACACGTGCTGTTTTTAAATGCAAGCACGGACGCAATAAGAACCTAACTGGTTTTTAGGAGCGACAATTACTGAGAAGTCTGACACTATCAGACACTGCTGACTGACGTGTATTATACACTAGACTTGTGCGTTATATAATAGTTTGTGCAAAACGCGCACCTGTACCCTGCCACCGACTGCCACACACGTGCTGTTTTTAAATGCAAGCACGGACGCAATAAGAACCTAACTGGTTTTTAGGAGCGACAATTACTGAGAAGTCTGACACTATCAGACACTGCTGACTGACGTGTATTATACACTAGACTTGTGCGTTATATAATAGTTTGTGCAAAACGCGCACCTGTACCCTGCCACCGACTGCCACACACGTGCTGTTTTTAAATGCAAGCACGGACGCAATAAGAACCTAACTGGTTTTTAGGAGCGACAATTACTGAGAAGTCTGACACTATCAGACACTGCTGACTGACGTGTATTATACACTAGACTTGTGCGTTATATAATAGTTTGTGCAAAACGCGCACCTGTACCCTGCCACCGACTGCCACACACGTGCTGTTTTTAAATGCAAGCACGGACGCAATAAGAACCTAACTGGTTTTTAGGAGCGACAATTACTGAGAAGTCTGACACTATCAGACACTGCTGACTGACGTGTATTATACACTAGACTTGTGCGTTATATAATAGTTTGTGCAAAACGCGCACCTGTACCCTGCCACCGACTGCCACACACGTGCTGTTTTTAAATGCAAGCACGGACGCAATAAGAACCTAACTGGTTTTTAGGAGCGACAATTACTGAGAAGTCTGACACTATCAGACACTGCTGACTGACGTGTATTATACACTAGACTTGTGCGTTATATAATAGTTTGTGCAAAACGCGCACCTGTACCCTGCCACCGACTGCCACACACGTGCTGTTTTTAAATGCAAGCACGGACGCAATAAGAACCTAACTGGTTTTTAGGAGCGACAATTACTGAGAAGTCTGACACTATCAGACACTGCTGACTGACGTGTATTATACACTAGACTTGTGCGTTATATAATAGTTTGTGCAAAACGCGCACCTGTACCCTGCCACCGACTGCCACACACGTGCTGTTTTTAAATGCAAGCACGGACGCAATAAGAACCTAACTGGTTTTTAGGAGCGACAATTACTGAGAAGTCTGACACTATCAGACACTGCTGACTGACGTGTATTATACACTAGACTTGTGCGTTATATAATAGTTTGTGCAAAACGCGCACCTGTACCCTGCCACCGACTGCCACACACGTGCTGTTTTTAAATGCAAGCACGGACGCAATAAGAACCTAACTGGTTTTTAGGAGCGACAATTACTGAGAAGTCTGACACTATCAGACACTGCTGACTGACGTGTATTATACACTAGACTTGTGCGTTATATAATAGTTTGTGCAAAACGCGCACCTGTACGCTGCCACCGACTGCCACACACGTGCTGTTTTTAAATGCAAGCACGGACGCAATAAGAACCTAACTGGGTTTTAGGAGCGACAATTACTGAGAAGTCTGACACTATCAGACACTGCTGACTGACGTGTATTATACACTAGACTTGTGCGTTATATAATAGTTTGTGCAAAACGCGCACCTGTACCCTGCCACCGACTGCCACACACGTGCTGTTTTTAAATGCAAGCACGGACGCAATAAGAACCTAACTGGTTTTTAGGAGCGACAATTACTGAGAAGTCTGACACTATCAGACACTGCTGACTGACGTGTATTATACACTAGACTTGTGCGTTATATAATAGTTTGTGCAAAACGCGCACCTGTACCCTGCCACCGACTGCCACACACGTGCTGTTTTTAAATGCAAGCACGGACGCAATAAGAACATAACTGGTTTTTAGGAGCGACAATTACTGAGAAGTCTGACACTATCAGACACTGCTGACTGACGTGTATTATACACTAGACTTGTGCGTTATATAATAGTTTGTGCAAAACGCGCACCTGTACCCTGCCACCGACTGCCACACACGTGCTGTTTTTAAATGCAAGCACGGACGCAATAAGAACCTAACTGGGTTTTAGGAGCGACAATTACTGAGAAGTCTGACACTATCAGACACTGCTGACTGATGTGTATTATTCACTAGACTTGTGCGTTATATAATAGTTTGTGCAAAACGCGCACCTGTACCCTGCCACCGACTGCCACACACGTGCTGTTTTTAAATGCAAGCACGGACGCAATAAGAACATAACTGGTTTTTAGGAGCGACAATTACTGAGAAGTCTGACACTATCAGACACTGCTGACTGACGTGTATTATACACTAGACTTGTGCGTTATATAATAGTTTGTGCAAAACGCGCACCTGTACCCTGCCACCGACTGCCACACACGTGCTGTTTTTAAATGCAAGCACGGACGCAATAAGAACCTAACTGGGTTTTAGGAGCGACAATTACTGAGAAGTCTGACACTATCAGACACTGCTGACTGACGTGTATTATACACTAGACTTGTGCGTTATATAATAGTTTGTGCAAAACGCGCACCTGTACCCTGCCACCGACTGCCACACACGTGCTGTTTTTAAATGCAAGCACGGACGCAATAAGAACCTAACTGGGTTTTAGGAGCGACAATTACTGAGAAGTCTGACACTATCAGACACTGCTGACTGACGTGTATTATACACTAGACTTGTGCGTTATATAATAGTTTGTGCAAAACGCGCACCTGTACCCTGCCACCGACTGCCACACACGTGCTGTTTTTAAATGCAAGCACGGACGCAATAAGAACCTAACTGGTTTTTAGGAGCGACAATTACTGAGAAGTCTGACACTATCTGGACTGTTTTACACTGTGTACACCAGCCCCAGATATGATGAAGGCTGGTATACGGTCACCACTAGGAATGGCTATATATACCCTGCCTGCCTGCCTGTATACTGCTACAATAGTCCTGACAAGGACTCTTCTGGTCACTAGCCTGTATTCCGACCTGGCTATACCCTGCCTGTATATAGCAACAATAGTCCTGAGAAGGACTCTGCTACTGTACTCCGACCTGGCTATACCCTGCCTGCCTGTATACAACTAGAATAGTCCTGAGAAGGACTTCTGGTCACACTGTTTGCAGCCCTGCAACTGAAAAAGCTATAAAGGGCCGCAAAGCTTTCCCTGAATCAGCGACACTCTCCCTACACTCACTGTCAGAATAGCTGTGAGCAGAGCACAGCGCGCCGGCCTATATAAAGGCTCGGTGACGCTGTGCAGGCCGGCCAATCACTGCAATTCCACAACTAACAGGGCTGTGGCATTGCAGTGGTCTGCCAGCCAATCCCTGCATGAGGGCTGGCTCTCAAAAGAGCGCCAACATGCAGAAATGAAGACCACGAGTAAAGCACGAGTATCGCGAGATTACTCGGTCCCCGCCGAGCAGCCCGAGTACAGTGATACTCGTGCGAGTACCGAGTAGTGACAAGCATGCTCGCTCATCACTAGTAACTAGTGATGAGCGGGCACTACCATGCTCAGGTGCTCAGTACTCGTAACTAGTGATGAGCGGGCACTACCATGCTCGGGTGCTCAGTACTCGTAACTAGTGATGAGCGAGCACTACCATGCTCGGGTGCTCTGTACTCGTAACTAGTGATGAGCGGGCACTACCATGCTCGGGTGCTCTGTACTCGTAACTAGTGATGAGCGGGCACTACCATGCTCAGGTGCTCAGTACTCGTAACTAGTGATGAGCGGGCACTACCATGCTCGGGTGCTCAGTACTCGTAACTAGTGATGAGCGGGCACTACCATGCTCAGGTGCTCAGTACTCGTAACTAGTGATGAGCGAGCACTACCATGCTCGGGTGCTCTGTACTCGTAATTAGTAATGAGTGGGCACTACCATGCTCGGGTGCTCTGTACTCGTAACTAGTGATGAGCGGGCACTACCATGCTCTGTACTCGTAACTAGTGATGAGCGAGCACTACCATGCTCAGGTGCTCAGTACTCGTAACTAGTGATGAGCGGGCACTACCATGCTCGGGTGCTCAGTACTCGTAACTAGTGATGAGCGAGCACTACCATGCTCGGGTGCTCAGTACTCGTAACTAGTGATGAGCGGGCACTACCATGCTCGGGTGCTCAGTACTCGTAACTAGTGATGAGCGGCACTACCATGCTCGGGTGCTCAGTACTGGTAACTAGAGATGAGTGAGCACTACCATGCTCGGGTGCTCAGTACTGGTAACTAGTGATGAGCGGCACTACCATGCTCAGGTGCTCAGTACTAGTAACTAGTGATGAGCGAGCACTACCATGCTCGGGTGCTCAGTACTCGTAACTAGTGATGAGCGGGCACTACCATGCTCGGGTGCTCTGTACTCGTAACTAGTGATGAGCGGGCACTACCTATGCTCTGTACTCGTAACTAGTGATGAGCGGGCACTACCATGCTCGCTGTACTCGTAACTAGTGATAGAGCGGCACTACCATGCTCGGGTGCTCAGTACTGGTAACTAGTGATGAGCGAGCACTACCAATGCTCGGGTGCTCAGTACTGGTAACTAGTGATGAGCGGGCACTACAATGCTCAGGTGCTCATTACTAGTAACTAGTGATGAGCGGGCACTACCATGCTCGGGTGCTCAGTACTCGTAACTAGTGATGAGCGGGCACTACCATG
The DNA here is from genome assembly GCF_048569485.1 of Anomaloglossus baeobatrachus. Classification (NCBI taxonomy): domain Eukaryota; kingdom Metazoa; phylum Chordata; class Amphibia; order Anura; family Aromobatidae; genus Anomaloglossus; species Anomaloglossus baeobatrachus. The sequence goes on from NC_134359.1 coordinate 272,360,327, forward strand.
CTCGGGTGCTCAGTACTCGTAACTAGTGATGAGCGGGCACTACCATGCTCGGGTGCTCGGTACTCGTAACTAGTGATGAGCGGGCACTACATGCTCAGGTGCTCAGTACATGTAACTAGTGATGAGCGGGCACTACCATGCTCGGGTGCTCAGTACTCGTAACTAGTGATGAGCGGGCACTACCATGCTCAGGTGCTCAGTACATGTAACTAGTGATGAGCAGGCACTACCATGCTCGGGTGCTCAGTACTCGTAACTAGTGATGAGCGGGCACTACCATGCTCGGGTGCTCAGTACTAGTAACTAGTGATGAGTGGGCACTACCATGCTCAGGTGCTCAGTACTCGTAACTAGTGATGAGCGGGCACTACCATGAAGAGTTTCTGGAAAAATGTCTTGTTCTGAGCTCCTCTCAGCTGATTTATAACTAGAACACATCAAAGTTGAATGTGTAGCCGGTGAAATCCAAACTATGCAAAATTTGTTAACCCAGTAAAGTGATGGCATACAGCATATCCTTCATAATCGCACAGTGACCTCTACTACATAAGAGCAACCCTACCCTGATGACTAACAAAGCGTCAGCGCTGGGATGTGAGCACTGCGCCTCTCTTCTGCTGGACCATTTCTTGGGTTGTACACTTTATTGAGGTGATGAAGGGGTTAATGTGACATTTGTTGGATCCCCCTCCTTCTTGTCTAGGCTAAGTTCACATTTCCGTTGATTTGTATCAGTCACATGCGTCGCTTGACGCATGTGACTGATGCGCTGTTCAACGCTGTACAACGGATGACAAAGAACAGAATTCTTTGTCGGATTCCGTTGTGTGCGGGGGGCGGAGTTCTGGGGCAGAGCCGAGCGGGGGGCGGGGCCAGGCGCTGAGGATGTCAGTGGAAGTGCTGCGGTCTGCATGGCTGGGGACAGGTGAGTGTATCTGTGAGTGAGTGAGTGAGTGTATGTGCATGTATGTATGTATGTATGTATGTATGTGTGTGCACATGCAAAGTGCGGGAGGGGGCGGAGCCGAGCGGGGGGCGGGGCCAGACGAGGGTGTCAGTGCTTGTCTGCATGGCTGGGGACAGGTGTGTGTGTGTGTGTACATACATGTGCGGAGTGCGGGAGGGGGCGGGGCCGAGCGGGGAAGTGTCGGCCCTCCCTGCACACGTAACCAGCCTAAATATCGGGGTAACAGCAAAGCACCCGATGTTTACCTTGGTTACCCGATATTTACCTTGGTTACGGGCCTACACCGCTTAGCGCTGGCTCCTTGCACCGTAACCAGGGTAAATATCGGGTAACCAACCAAACCTGGTGACGTGTGCAGGGAGCCAGAGAGCATGCGCAGCGAAATCCGACGGATCTCGCTGCTCAAAAAACGTTACATGCTGCGTTCCTCCCGCCCGGCGGTCAGTCGTTCCACGACTGATCAGTCGGGCGGAGGGTGCAACGCAGCATCATCAGTCACAATCCGCTGCTCATACAAGTCTATGGGAGCAGCGGAATCCGCTAAACGGATTCCGCTGTTTACAAGAGCAGCGGATTGTGACTGATAGATTTTAGCGGAAATGTGAACTTAGCTAGTCATTCCATGGTGAAATATTCATGGTTCTCGCTGCTACTTGTGCAAATTTCATTGCACTTGTGACTACATTTCTTCAGATTAATTTCTCCATGCGGCTGTTGATCAGACATCCTGTGCAGCGGCGACTGCAGCGCCTTGTGTTTTTAAATGCAAATTGAATTGTATCCGGGGGTGGATATATTTATCTATTTATTTCTTGCGGGGAATACTTACAAGTCTGTTTAACCCATCAGCTCCCTGCTCGCATCTCTGCTTCAGAGAAAACCCCAAAATCCTGCATTGTGTCCCTGGGTGGAAACTGGTTTGTCACGTAAGCCTCCCTCGTAATGTCCCTTGCCCCTTGCCTTTGCCCCCTGCCTCGTCGGCGTCGCTTGGCCCCCTGCCTCGTCGGCGTCGCTTTGGGCCCTGCCTCGTCGACGTCGCTTGGCCCCCCTGCCTCGTCAGCGTCGCTTTGGGCCCTGCCTCGTCGGCGTCGCTTTGGGCCCTGCCTCGTCGGCGTCGCTTTGGGCCCTGCCTCGTCGGCGTCGCTTTGGGCCCTGCCTCGTCGGCGTCGCTTTGGGCCCTGCCTCGTCGGCGTCGCTTTGGGCCTGCCTCGTCGGTGTCGCTTTGGGCCCTGCCTCGTCTGCGTCGCTTTGGGCCCTGCCTCGTCTGCGTCGCTTTGGGCCCTGCCTCGTCTGCGTCGCTTTGGGCCCTGCCTCGTCGGCGTCGCTTTGGGCCCTGCCTCGTCGGCGTCGCTTTGGGCCCTGCCTCGTCGGCGTCGCTTTGGGCCCTGCCTCGTCGGCGTCGCTTTGGGCCCTGCCTCGTCGGCGTCGCTTTGGGCCCTGCCTCGTCGGCGTCGCTTTGGGCCCTGCCTCGTCGGCGTCGCTTTGGGCCCTGCCTCGTCGGCGTCGCTTTGGGCCCTGCCTCGTCGGCGTCGCTTTGGGCCCTGCCTCGTCGGCGTCGCTTTGGGCCCTGCCTCGTCGGCGTCGCTTTGGGCCCTGCCTCGTCGGCGTCGCTTTGGGGCCCTGCCTCGTCGGCGTCGCTTTGGGCCCTGCCTCGTCGGCGTCGCTTTGGGCCCTGCCTCGTCGGCGTCGCTTTGGGCCCTGCCTCGTCGGCGTCGCTTTGGGCCCTGCCTCGTCGGCGTCGCTTTGGGCCCTGCCTCGGTGGCGTCCAGATTTGGAGCGGTGTACCCGTACTCTGAAGCACTACACCTGTGCAGTCATCTCTCCATTTCTGGAATTTTTCTATTTACTCCGCTCTGTTGCGTTCTTTCGTAGGGTGGGAATACCAGCAGATGCACCGCGCTTTCTTTAGAACGCATGTTTCAAATATTTCATTGTACCGGGTGTATTTTTAGACTTCTTCTGTAAATGTATGCAAAATATGAAGTACCTTTAAGGGGGAATAAAGAACTGCCTAGATACAATCACTCGCAATTTTCCTTTCTCAGCATGGGAAACACATTTTGAAGAAGTGAAAAAAAATACAGTTCTCCTTTCCAAGAAGCTTTGTCTTAAGGGCTTCAACTTTTTGAATCAAAAATCAACCAAGTTGCATCTGTACATTATTTATTGCCATCCCCTGCTGTCTGTTCGGTTCTGAAGAGAAGCACAGGAGTATTTCAGGATGGGGCTATACCAGGCGATGTAGAAGTATGTTAAGGAGCGTCAGTGGCTGCACCGTGTTCATGCAGCGTACATGTTCTCCTTTTTTTTGCCTGACCTCTCAGCTGTCGGGTCATGCTGGGGTTGACTTCTCCTGAGCTGCCCATATATTCTAGAACCCTCTTCCTGACTCCGTGGCTTCTCCTGAGCTGCCCATATATTCTAGAACCCTCTTCCTGACTCTGTGACTTCTCCAGAACTTCCCATGTATTCTTGAACGTTCTTCCTGACTATAGATGGGCAAATACACAGATGCTCAGATTCAGCAGGTTCAGCTGGACTTAAAGAAAAGTCAGATTCGAGTCCGGACTTGAACCGAAACATAAGCCCGAACAGCGAAACCCATATAAATCTATAGGGACCTGAACTTTAGTGCTATAAAATAAAAGTATAAAAAAGTACATTGGGCTAGGGAGCTGTTAAAGGAAGTGAAATGGGAATTAGAGCAGGAAAGTTGTACTTACCGAGTCTCTTGTGCGGCTGTCACACTGCTTCCGGGGCCACTCATTAACTCTCATGCATATTCACTGCTTGTCCCGCCCACCCTCTGTGACACCTCTATATATAGTAATTGGTATGGGTCTATGAGACATCCCCCTCCCCATTACTAACCCTGTAGGTACAAAGAAATAAACAGTGAAAAATCCTTTTATTTAAAAAAACAAAAAAACAAAGTAGAAATAAACTCTTCAACTTATTACCACCCAAAGCACCCCTTCAGGTTCGATGTAATCCACACAAGATCGCACTGATCCCGACTGTGCTACATTGTGAAGTTGCAGTGCACGGCTACATTAGAAAAACGTGACCAATCACTGCGGCGTCAGGGACACACGGACTGAGCTGCAGCTGTGAGCAGTGATGTCACGGAGTTCACCTGAGGTCTCAGCTGGTGGTTCCCACGGTACCCTACCTGTGACCTCAGGTGAACTGAGCTTAAAAGAACTCATTGAACTTAGTGACCTCACCTCAGGTGAACTTATTGAAGTCCATGCCGGATTACCAAATTAGGCTATGTCTGCATGGTGAGTATTTGGTTACAGACATTTCTGCATCTCCTGAAAAACACACGCATGCTGGTAGATAGGAAGTCATTAGTCCTTAGGCAAAAATGTTGCTCCTAAACCTTCCTTGAGACCTGATTTGCTGCGGTTTGTGACTAAGAAAATTATTTTATGCTACAGGACTTCTCTTATGCTGCAGCTATCTTCTGGATTGCTCTTTCTTAGATTTTGCCTCCAAATACTCTAAACACATTTGTATTTTAATTTATCCCCATCTTTATACCTAATCTCATCCTCTTATTTACCGATGATCATAATTCTTTATTTATACACCTCTATCTCTGCCTGTCCTGAACCCTCGCATATCTCTGCCCATTGACGTAAGGCGGGTCGCTGTTAGCCCTGGTACTGCCCAGCTCAATGCCAGCTCGTTATAGACTTTAGGAGAGCCAGTAATTAAGTTCTGTAGTAATGATGACACCTTGTGTGTTGACCCGTGTGATTAGTGCGGAAGGATAAAGGCTGCTCGCTGTATTTCTGCCAGGACATCGCTGATCTCTGCCGGGATGAGTTTAAAGGGATTATAGAGGCAAAACACGAGTCCTCGGATCTCCAAATCGGCTGCAATCCAGCTACAGTATCACAGGATGACGTCCTCTGTCTAAGCAAAGCCCACATTTTCCTGATCTTATATTTCGCTATTAAAGGGATATTTTGGCCCCTCACCTAGAAGTTATCACCTATGCATTTGATAGGCAATAGCTACTTTCTCTGGAGTACCCCTTCACTATATTTACTTAGAGGGGTTGGCCACATTTTGAGAACTTTTTTTATTTTTATTTTTTTTTGCTGAAATGCATGTATTTGGGGCAACAAAATATTTTTGGGATTCCTTTTCATTATAAATCTTGCACGGTTTGGATCTTACAGGTTCCTTAGTTCCCCGTATAATTGACTTTGATGTGGTCTGTGGTTATAAATCGGCTAAGATGTGTATAAAAAAAGGGAAAGCTAAATTATTAAAAGAAAACACTCACTGTCAGAAGGAGCTCACTGATGGATTCTCAGTTAACTCATATGCTCAGAAAGAGCTCACTGATGGATTCTCAGTTCTCAGAAAGAGCTCTTTGATGGATTCTCAGTTAACTCATTCTCAGAAGGAGCTCACTGATGGATTCTCAGTTAACTCATACTCATGTATCTATAAATAAGAAGCGCTAATAGTGTAACACCAGATGGACAGTGCAATATATAGAAGATATACACTCACCTTGTATAGTTGTGAAAGTCACAACTACTGATACGCATGAGATAATGGCGTTTGCTGCAGCCCCACGTGGAAGAGCGTTCAAAGAGATGTATAGAAGGGGTTAACGCTGCGCATCAGCCAATATGAAACTGTAGAGTAGTTGATGAAAGATAACTTTCTTTTTATTTCATCGGTCTACGTGTTTCGAGGTCAAAGACCTCTTCCTCAGGACCAGTACATTTGTTGATGTACTGGTCCTGAGGAAGAGGTCTTTGACCTCGAAACACGTAGACCGATGAAATAAAAAGAAAGTTATCTTTCATCAACTACTCTACAGTTTCATATTGGCTGATGCGCAGCGTTAACCCCTTCTATACATCTCTTTGAACGCTCTTAACTCATACTCTCAGAAAGAGCTCACTAATGGAATCTCAGTTAACTCCTTCTATAGCCAGAAACAGGGATGCTGTAGACGGCAAACGGTGCAAAATTGTAAATTGGTTCAAATTTAAAAAATATTTTTTTAATTCTAAATGCATGTATTTAAGTAAAAAGAAAACTGAGCCCCTTAAAATAAAATCAGGGACTAGTTGGATTAATTCTTTAATAATCTGCAAATTCATGACACCAATAATCAGTAGACGACTGATCTGTCACGCGGCGGATGCAACGCAAGGCCATCAGTCACAATCCGTAACTAATAGAAGTCTATGGGGAAAAAACGGATTCCTGCAAAATATTTTGCAGGAAACCGTAATTCATCAAGGTGACGGAAGTGTGAACATACCCTAAGGGTACTTTCACACTTGCGTTATTTTTTTTTTTTGGCGCAATCCGCTGTCTTGGGAAACAGCGGAATCCGTTAACTGATTCCGCTGTTTCCCATAGACTTGCATGGATGACGGATTGTGCCAAAAGTACCTGCGTTGCTTCCGTTGGCCGATGCTGCGTTGCTTCCGCCGAGCGGAAGCAACGCTGAATGTAACATTAAATGCTTGCGTCAAAATGACGCCGACCAGCGGATTCCGTTGCTTCCGTTAAAATTTATAATGGTTCCCTATGGTAGCGGATTTCCGTTGCTAAGTGCTAAACAACGGAATCCGCTGCTGGATTCCGCTAATTTCTACTGAGCATGCCAGAATGAAAAAAATGAAAAAAGGAAAAAAAACCCAGAGCCAACGCATTCCGTTAGAGTGACGGATGCCAAACGGATACCAAATGGATGCAACAGTCCGTTATTTCACAGGAATCAGCTAACGGATTGCTGTGAAATAACGGATCTGTTGCATCCGTTGACACCACAAAAATAACGGATGCGTTAAAACGACGCAGCAACGGACCCAGCGGATTTCGCCCAACGCAAGTGTGAAACTAGCCTAAGCCATCCCGTGCAGACTTATAGGACACTGACACCTAGTGGCCAGAAGTAGAACAACCCCTTATAGAAATTTACCTAAATCAAGGGGGTAGGACCTCTGGGGTTCTACCCCCTGATTTAGGTGGTCTTCTCAGTCTATGGAAAAAGGTGGTCATACATGGTATGATATTTATATGACCACCTGAACGAGAATAACCAAGCTCCAGACTCCTCTGCATAGGAGGGTCATATATCTTCAATGAGGCCTTGTATATAATCTTGTAAAAGATGACTAGTGGTCAGTCCTGGTGGTCCCGCTATTCACCAAATTAAGGGGCAGAATGAGGTGGGGGGAGGGGGAATTGTGTTATAAGCAGAAATCTTTTAGTGATTGATATGAAGGTTACATGATGATCTGTCATGGACGGGGCCCGTGGGCGCTTGTTTTCGGACACAGCCTTGTGGCATTAAGTACAAGGGCGAGCGGACGAGTGACTCCTTTCCAGCTGGTCTCAATTCATTTCTGCCTATGGGATGGATCGGCGCTTGTGGCCGGCAGGCAGCACCATGGACAGCAGCCCGAGCCGCAGACAGCCGTGGGTTACAGAGGATGAGAGTCGGGGACACGCGTGTCGGTGATGGATTGTCAGCGCGGCGCCGGCTCTGTCATATTGTATCGGTGTTTAATGAGGGAAAAAGCAGAGATATAAGCTCCAGCCAACATCATTTATAACTTCTCTCCTTGTAATTTACCAAAATATTCCAAAAAAACCCCCGTTAGGATTCTACTTCTATGTCCCAGAATAGTTGCATGAAAATGGATATGTCCACAACGACCTCCACTCACTATATCATGAGGTGTATCATTATTAATAAAGCCCTTCAAGTTTACATTAATAATGTGAAAACCGTTTCCGAATATCTTATTCCTCTGCTGAGATATGAGGTTTTGAAGGTGAAGGCCCAAAATCTGAGGCTGCACTACTGGGAGGCTCTGACAACACTTCCTGTCCTGATTTACGTGTAGTGTTGTCATGACCTTGTGTGGGTCCCTGTCCACACGTAGCAGTCACTATTGAATGATCAGGATCTACACAAGATCCATTTCAGTGCCTGACGTCGCCTGACTCAGTGGTACCTGATGTTTTCTGACTCAGTGGTGCAGCCTCAGGCTTCGGGCCTAGAAATTCATTCCGGTATATCTTGGTTTAGGAAAAAGATATTAACACTCGGTTTTCACATTTCGAGTCTTTACCAAATGGCCTTTTTTTAAGGATATATGACTGAGGCCTCCTGGGAAGACGTGACCAGGCTGAGTCTCACTTTATATTGTTTATGGAGTCGATCCTGCGCTGAAATGCAATCAGTCGTCTCCTGGCGTCTTCGCCGCTGCGCTCCAGTATCTCATTACAGCCCATATTGATTCTTCATTCAGTTCCCCATCAACGCTTTTGTTTTCTATTCCGGGTGAAATAATTTAATTTTCTCCCCGTGTGATACAGACTCTCAATACCGATGGCCTGTTCTTTATGCCGCAGACGCCCCATCGATGCCCCGCCATTAACTATCCCCCCTCACAAATTGATCCCGGCTTTTCTTCATCGGTTCCCGTTGCTTTGGTTTAATTTATGGCGGTGACTGAAGACAAAGCTTCAGATTCGCGGTCATGATGGCAGCCGCAGGGACGATTATCTTGCGGTTGCACCTTTTTAATTAGGTTTAGGTAGATTTTCACACTGGGAAAAGAAAAAATGGCTGTCGCCTCAGATTAGAAGAGGAGTGCAGGCAGATGGCTGGGTACACAGCGCTAGCTCCCAACAGTCGTCTTACAGAAGTCACAAAATGTGGAGACACCGCCGAATATTGTCCACGGCCCACCAGGGTCAGGACTACACAAGTTCTCTCATGGCGTCTGTGGTCTGTACAGTGTTAATGTTGTTGTCACATCGACATGGTGCCAGGAGATCATTGCCTAACACGCGGCCGCCGCCATCTTGTCTTCTTCCCATAAAGCATTCTGGTGCCTTCTCTCTGCAGGAAAGTGACACTGACACACACACACACACACACACACACACACACACACACACACAAACCTGGACTCCTCAGACCAGGCACCACCTACCATTACTCCTGGTCCAGTCCTCATGCCCATGTGCCCAGTGTAGTTGGTGACAGGGGTCAGCAATGGGCCCTCTCTTTGGTCTGCGGATACAAAGCTCTGTGTGATATGACACCTTTCTATCATACGTGTCATTAAATTTTTCATCATGTTCTAGTCACTCCTCTGTGGGATCGGATCAGATGGCTAACCTTGAGTGACCACATATCAAGGAGCCTTGGGCATTCGTTATCCTGTCACCAGTTCACTGGCTGTCCTTTCATGCACCATCATTGATGTTCTCATACTGAGAACACCCTTCAAGACTTGTCATGTACCGGGAACACCCCATAAGACCTGTCTTATACCGGGAACACCCCCCAAAACCCATTATATATCAGGAATGACTAACTAGACATGCCGCATACCGAGAACACCCCGCAAGACCTGCCGTATACCGGGAACACCCCGCAAGACCTGCCGTATACCGGGAACACCCCGCAAGACCTGCCGTATACCGGGAACACCCCGCAAGACCTGCCGTATACCGAGTACACCCCGCAAGACCTGCCGTATACCGAGTACACCCTGCAAGGCCTGCCGTATACAGTCTACCCATTATAGTTTGGCCTCCATTACAATCGATTGGATCCTTTCACATCCATAACTGACTGACCACTTGCTGAGAATATCCCCCCCCCCCCTTTATAGGCGCCATTGTCACCTGTCAGCGGCTTTGATGTTCTGGAGATCATTACTTCATGTCACATTCTCAGTTCTGACAGTGACTTACCTGATGGCTGATAACAGAAAACAATAGTTTTGTGAGCTTTTACAGCGTGTGCTAAGCTGCTTTTCTACCTGCAGTCGTTGGGCGGGGTTTTGTGCCCGCCATGTCTTGCACCCCCGGTGGCGGCTTTTCTTGCGGCGGTTGAGTGGTGGTTTATGGCCTTGGTTTGTGTTTTCTAGGAGTCTCTGAGGCTGTGGAGTGAATTCTCCGCTCCCTCCGGGTTGCTGCGGCTCGTTTCGCTGTCTGCAGTCTGTGTTACAGGCACTGCGGGATTTTTTATTCTGGTGATAGATTGGGAAACCACTTCAGCCGGCGCTTTATGGTCTTATAAATGGCGCTCGGAGATTGACGACTATTGGCGGATCAGGACTTTTCTACAGTAATGCCGGCGGCGGCCACTTGTAGCGTAGCACGCGGGTACATGGCGGCAGTCTGGTGCACAGGACCATCAGTCCCGGTCATTTAATGAGGTCTTACTTGGATCTGATTCAGGGAAAGTTGGAAGACAACCATCATGGCCGCCCCGAAGGGTGGTCACACAAAGGCATATTGTGTCATATTTACCATTCAGGGCTCTAGAAAAGCTGGGTGCTGTGCTGGTGGCCATATTATTTGTATAATAATAACAATGCAAGTTGACTTATTTCCTAAATAGCAGATAAGCGGCTTCAGACCTGTCCTGCACCTGCTCAGCCCTTCTTTACTGTTGAGACACAATACTCAGAATGTCTAGAAGAACATTTTTGTTTATGGGACTCATGTCTGTGGCCAGTGTTTGGCTCCTGGGGTGTATTAACCCATTTAACCTCCATCACTCCAGGGTGTGCACAATAGTGCCACAAAGCCAAAAAATGGGATCCAGTTGATCCAAATGATAGAATTCAGGTTATAGGCAGTCACCACTAGAGGAGCTCACACTGCATACAGATGTATACAGTCACCACTAGAGGGAGCTCACACTACATACAGATGTATACAGTCACCACTAGAGGAGCTCACACACTACATACAGATGTATACAGTCACCACTAGAGGGAGCTCACTCCACACAGATTTGCACATCACCTTTAGGGCAGATTAGTAGATACAGATTTACACCCCCCTTCACTAGGGGGCGCTCTCGACATACAAATATATACAGCCACCACTAGAGGGTGCACACTACATACAGATTATACAACCACACTAGGGGGAGCTCACTACATACAGATATATACAGCCACCACTAGGGGGGAGATCACTACATACATATTTATACAGCCACCACTAGGGGGAGCTCACTACATACAGATATATACAGCCACCACTAGGGGGAGATCACTACATACAGATTTATACAGCCACCACTAGGGGGAGCTCACTACATACAGATTTATACAGTCACCACTAGAGGGATCTCACTGCATACAGATTTATACAGCCACCACTAGGGGGAGCTTACTACATACAGATTTATACAGCCACCACTAGAGGGATCTCAGTGCATACAGGTTTATACAGCCACCACTAGAGAGAGCTCACTGCATACAGATATATACAGCCACCACTAGGGGGAGCTCACTACATACAGATATATACAGTCACCACTAGGGGGAGCTCACTACATACAGATTTATACAGCCACCACTAGGGGGAGCTCACTACATACAGATATATACAGCCACCACTAGAGGGTGCACACTACATACAGATTTATACAGCCACCACTAGAGGGAGCTCACTACATACAGATTTATACAGCCTCCACTAGGGGAGCTCACTGCATACAGATTTATACAGTCACCACTAGGGGGAGCTCACTACATACAGATTTATACAGCCACCACTAGGGGGAGCTCACTACATACAGATATATACAGTCACCACTAGAGAGAGCTCACTGCATACAGATATATACAGCCACCACTAGGGGGAGCTCACTTGCATACAGATATATATATACAGCTACCACTAGGGGGAGCTCACGACATACAGATATATACAGCCACCACTAGGGGTACTTGCTACATAGTAATGAGCTCTGTGGCTGATCACTGCCCCCCAGTGGTAGTTGCAGGGAGGTACCAGAGGCAGTATTCCAGTGTCATGCCCCCTCCACCCCCTGATAATGTTTAGGCTCCGGTATCTGAAAGCCGCAGGCCGCTTCATTATGGGGATAGAAAGTGGAGTTATTTGCAGCTGATCTTTGTGGCAGCCATCTGTGGGATATGATAAGAGGCAGACATGGCATCCAGACGGCCTGGTGTCGCCCCCCGCCATCCCTCCCAGGCGGCTGTATGGGGACTGCCCACAACGCGGCTTCTCTGCCAGATGAAGATGAAATTGAAATGTCTTCCAATTAAAGCCTTCAAAGTGTTTTTAATGAAGTGCTCGCTGTCATGGAAGGATGTGCACGGGGCTGGGAAATTGCCAGGAATGAAGCTTTTTGTGAAGCCTCTCCTGCGTAATTGAGAATCCGATACATTAAGTGCCCACGTCGCGGTGCCCGGCTCCTGGCAGCCGGTGGCATCTCGCTTCCTGCCAGCCGCGGAATGAGATTGGATTGCTCAATGACTGTCACTGATCACGCCTGCCGCTACAAGTGCAGTTGGAGGAGCCTCGGCTGGCTCCAGCATTCACAGATCTATGAGTCTCCCTCTTCTATCAATCTGTCCTATCTGATCCTGGGAAAGCTGGATGAGATCACTTATGGCAAATCTGGATTGCTTTACAGGAGTATATCCCCTGCCTCTCAGCATATTTACCTCTCAGTGCCAGGGAACGATGGGTAGCGACTCTGTTGGAAGCAGCTGCCCTAAAAGATCAATATTCAAACTTTTAGGCTATGTGC